>NW_028294405.1:0-57566 GCF_964341445.2 Mesoplodon mirus | reverse complement strand
TAGAAACTGAAGGACTCTACAATGTGGAAAGGCTATATAACTTAACCAGACAGAGCACATTCACATGCTGGCTTGTCCGTGGTACATCAATATTGTACCAAGAACATAAGCACGAAGAGAGAATAAGAGGAAAATCAAAGCCTTATCCCTATTGAATTATTTACCCCATTGTTGAGAATATCAGTGCGGGAGGTGTGGCCACACTATGAAGGCAAATTGAGCTGCGGTCACAGAGCCGCCCTAATGCTCCCCCAGTCAGCTAGCATTGGTTTCCTTTACATAGCTATGTACACACAAAAGCTTACACACTTGAGGGTGTTGTCCTCACTTTTTGCTATGTACTAGAATCCTGGCAACTTCTCAGATTTAGAAAGGCATAAACACTAAAAGCAAAAATAACTTGGGTCTGCCCTTTGGGGTGGTTCAGGGTGGCTGTTTTATTTGTAATAGTTCAAAATTTTGAGATTGTCACACCTAGCAACTACTATACTTTTCTTCTCCCCACTGCATCTTATTCTTCCCACCTGTAGTATTTTCTCCCATTCTATATGTTTATTCACTTTCTTGATAGTGTCCTTTGAAGCACAAACTTTTTAGTTTTTATAAAATCCAATTCATCTATTTTTCCTTTGGTTGTTTGTGCTTCTGGTATCATATCTAAGAAACTGTTGTCTAAAGCAAGGTCATAAAGATTTACTCCTGTGTTTTCTTCTAAGAGTTTTATAGCCTTAGCTCTGACATTTGGATATTTGATCCATTTGGAGTTAATTTTCATACACGGTGTGAAGCTTCATTATTTTGTGTGTGGATGTACAGTTGTCCCAGCATCACTTGAAAAGACTGTTCTTTCCACATTGAATTGTTTTGGCACCCTTGTTGAAAATCAATAGACCATAAATATGAGGGTTTATTTCTATATTGTCAATTCTGTTCCATTGATTTACATGTCTGTTCTTATTCCAGTACCACACTGTGATTGCAGTAGCTTTGAACTGAGTTTTGAAACCAGGATGTGTGAGTCCTCCCACTTTGTTCTTTACCGACATTGTTTTGGTTATTCTGTTTCCTTGAATTGCCATAGGAATTTTAGAAAGAGCTTGGCAATTTCTGGAAAGAAGTCAGCTGGGATTTTGATAGGAATTGCAATGGAACCATAGGTCGATTTGGGAAGTAGTGAAATTTTAATAAGATTATCTTCCAGTCCATGAATCCAGCATGTCTTTATATTTATTTAGATCTTCTTCAATTTCTTTCAACAGTTTTGTACTTTTCAGTGTGAATCTTGCACTTACTTGGTAAAATTTTCCCCTAAGTATTATATTTGTTTTGATGCTGTTCCACATGGAATTGTTTTCTAAATTCCATTTTTTGATTACTCATTGCTGGTGTGTAGAAATAATATTGATCTTATATCCTACAACCTTGCTGAAGTCATTTATTAATGCTAACAGTTATTCTCCTAGATGCCCAGGAATATGTCTTGTGGCCTTCCAGTTTCCCAGGAATACACTGGAATATTGCAAAGTGTCTGTGGACATCTCATTCCTCAGCTTTTCTTTTAAAGCTTTGCGGTTGGGTTGTTTTTTGCCCCAAACTGTTATCCATTGCCTCATGCCACCGCCATGTTAAAATATTTGCTTGAAAATGTTTTCCAGAAATGCCACCTGAGCAGAGGCTTTTCTCACTAGACAGCCCTCAGTCAGGTCAAAGGCAAGCCTTTCAAGTGAGGTCTTCCAGGGGACCACCAGACATGTACAACAATGACAGTTCTTTGGGGATGAGGCTTTGAAGGACCTCCCAGTCCATGCTGCTCGTTCTGGTACCAGGGATGTGGGCTGTTTTTCAAGGCTACCACTGGCATGGAGACCAAGGGTCAAGGGCAAGTTAAAGCAACACAGATCTCGTTGTTCTTACAGAAATTAATTTGTTTTCCTTGAATAAATTGCTCCCCCATTTGCTGCCAGCGTGTTGGTTAAATTCCCAGAGTTCAGAAGACGTTGATTCTGACCATTTTTGCCAGTTTTGTTGTTGCTGTTATTGTTGCTTCCATGCGGGGATGAATTTTCAGATGTCCTTCCTCCATCATTTTTACTGATTTTCCTGCAATTAAAAAAAAATCTATAAAGTCTCAATGGCCATAGGCTAATTAAATATTTATCACGAGAGATGATTAAGGAAAAAATAAATAAAAAGAGAAATAAATAAATAAATAAAAAGAGAAAATATAGTTCTCATAGAGGCTTTCCCAGATGGGTAGATGAAGTTTGAAAAGGTATTTCTATATTTAGTGCTGTCAAAATTAAGGTTAAAGTAACAGATGTTTCAAAAAGAAAAAAACCCTTTTTTTTCATTCAGGTTAAACACAGGCTTTAGAGTCAGAACTGAGTACCAACTCCAGCTCTGCTTCTTACGAGCTTGATGACTTAAGACAAGTTATGTAACTTCTCTGTGCCTCAGTTTCCTCATTTGTACAATTGTGTAATATATATATCACATAAGGTTACTGTGAGGATGAAATGTTAAATGCTGATCACATATGCATGGCAACCCAAAAGATATTAGTTTTGATAATTATCTTTATAATATTCTGCAAA
This sequence comes from Mesoplodon mirus, assembly GCF_964341445.2. Classification (NCBI taxonomy): domain Eukaryota; kingdom Metazoa; phylum Chordata; class Mammalia; order Artiodactyla; family Ziphiidae; genus Mesoplodon; species Mesoplodon mirus. Next base: position 54,972 of record NW_028294405.1, on the reverse strand, counting down.
AGTACACTAATAATTCTTGAGTAGAGTTAACCTAAAGTCAGATATTCTCTTCTTTCTTCCTGTTTCTTTTCTGTTTTTTTTTCCCCCTTATTTGTTTTAAAGAACTAAGGGGAAAAGAAAGAAAGAAAGAAAGAACTATGAAGAAAATCTATTCCAACATTTTGGAGTAAAATTTTGTTCCTCAAAATTAATTTGTTTATTTTATTGATATATAAACAAAATGTTATTTATTTATTCAGCAAACATTTATTAAGTGCCTAGTAACTATTAGGCACTATGTCAGGCAGAGGAATAATAATGACAATAAAGTGTGGTCCCTGCTCTCAAGTTGCTGACAGTCTAGGAGAGTGACAAGTAAACAGTTGATTACATACACAGTAACAAAGGCTATGGCACCAGGATACACACGGGACTATGTGATGGGAGTATGGCTTTCACCAGTTCCTCTTGGATTTCTCTCTTCTTTGGCTCCAGAACCAAGGAATTAGCCTTATTTTTGTCTTTAGCTGGGTAGTTTAAATCATGAAATTTTTCAAACTTTGTAGAGATGAAAGAAAAACACCTTGAATTATGGAGGACACTAGAAATAGTACTTTTTTACAGAGCAAGGGCTTCCTACCAGCATAGTCACTTCGAGGGTTTTTAACGTGAAAAGTACTTTGGCATATTTTTTCTTTGCTAGCCACTTTTTTTCTATTTTATTGTTTGTTTGTTTGTTTCTCTTCTCCACTTTATCATCTAGAGACCTGGGTAGTTCCCAGTGAAAGAGTGTTTTACAGATTCTAAGGGAGATTTATAGGTAAAGACAGAAAATGATTTTTTTTAACCTTCAAGTTCCATACGCAAAAAAAAAATGACTATAAACTTTCATGGAAGTAATTGAAAATGCAGATAATTTTAATTCCATTCCATTTTTCAGAATTCTCAATCGTAATCCTTTGCCAACAGTGGAAGATTCTTGTCTTTTTAAAGTGCCAGCATTAAACTATTTGTAAGTATTGTAACAGTTTCATGGCTCATGAGATAATTTCTGCTCCTTTTGACTTTCGTCAAAAATTGAGTACTTTGGCTAAACAGTCATAATTTAGATTTTAACTGGGTTATTGAAAATAAGAGTTATTGGCAAAGAAAAGGATTAAGAAAGAATATATATGGGTAAGAGAGCCAGCAGAGAATGAGAACAGTGTTGAAGAACACATATAGGTATGGAACATGAAGATGCATATAGGAATAGTATTTATCCAAGAAAGCAAAAAGGAATAAGGGGTACATTATTTTTTTAAAAAAGAGTGATCAAAAGAGGTAGATGCAATTGAAAATGAGAAGTGAGGCTAATAGAAAATGATTGTACTGTTCAGCACCAAGGTCATTAATTTGATGATGCAAATTTAAATTTCTTCCAAAAGAGCTCTTTGGAATTATCATCTATGGCAAGTAAGAAGCCAAAGTGGAAGTAATCCCATGTTACGTATCTTTTTCAGTTTAGAAATTTTGTCTTTGGGTTTTATATCATGCATGTTTGGGCTTCTCCTTCAGAGACATGGGAACAGCACAAGTGTCACTTACAGCAATTGAAAGCATCCTCATGATGACCCTTGAATTGGAAACACTGTAAGTTGATTTTTCTTACATTGATTTTCACTCAATTGTATTTTTAGGTTTGTTTGATTATCTTCTTAAGTCAGGTTTATTTATGTATAATTTTCATTTAACAAACTTCACTCTTTTTAAATATACAGTGTGATGTGTTTTGACAAACGTATAGTTCTGTAGCCACCACCACATTTGAGGTCAAGAAAACTTCTGCACTCCCAAGAGACCCCCCATGTCCCTCTGTAGTCAATCCATCCTCCTGTCACTACCAGCCCCTGGCAACCACCAATCTGATTTTTGTCCGTATAATGTTGCCTTTTCCAGAATATTTGATAAATGAAATCACGTGGTATGTAGCTTTTTGTTTTTGGCTTCTTTCACTTAGCCAGTCTCTTTGGAGATTCATCTGTTTTGTTGCACCTGTCAGTAGCTCATTCCTTTTGAGCGCTGAGCAGTATTCTAGTTGTGTGGATACGCAGTCATCGTTTGATGCACATTTGAGTTTCTTCTTGTTTTTTGGCTATTATGAACAAAGCCTCTGAAAGCACTCACATGTGTGTGTGAACATATGTCTTGTGTGAGCATATGTTTTCATTTCTTTGGGGTAAAATACCTCAGGGTGGGATTGCTTCATCATATGCTAAGTGCCTATTGAACTTTTTAAGAAACTGCTGAACTGTTTTCTAAAGTGCCTGTGCCATGTTGCTTTCCCACAAGCAGTCTATGAGAGTTGCAGATGCTCTACCTCTTCACCTGATCCTTATATTTGTTTTTAAAAAAATTTAGCCTTTCTAGTAGGTGTGTAGTTGAATCTCGTGGTTTTTGCCACATTTTGCATTTCTGTAATAGCTGATGATGTTGAGTGTCTATTCATGTGCAAATATCCTTTTAAATGAAGTGTCTGTTCAAATCCATTTTTTAATTGGATATTTGCATTGAGATTTAACAGTGCTTTATATAAAAAGCAATGGAAATAGTCCTTGCTCTCAGATATGTGTTTAGTAAATATCTTCTCCCAGATTGTGACTTATCTTCATTATATTAAAGTGTCTCTGAAAACTAGAAGTGTTAAATTTTTGATGAACTCTAATTTAGCAATTTTTCTTAATTTTTCATATTTATTTAATTTATTTATTTGGTTGTGCTGGGTCTTAGTTGCGGCAGATGGGCCCCTTAGTTGCGGCTCATGGGCTTCTTAGATCTGGCATGCGAACTCATAGTTGAGGCATGCATGTGGGACCTAGTTCCCTGACCAGGGATCGAACCCGGGCCCCCAGCATTGGGAACTTGGAGTCTTAACCACCACGGAAGTCCCTTAGCAATTTTTCTTAGATGGTTTTTGCTTTTTTGTGTCTTAATCTAAGAAATCTTTCTCTGAGACCCCACTGTCTAACCCCAAATCACAAAGATTTTCTCCTACGTATTCTTCCAGACGTTGTATAGCTCCATTTAGGTCTATGGTTCATTTTGAGTTAATTTTCATATACGTTGTGAGGGAAGGGTCAAGTTTTATTTTTTTGCAGTTTAAAAAACTATTTCTGTAGGACCCTATTGTGACAGTTTATTACACAACGTACTGCACCTTAAACTGTGCCATCCCCCCTCCCATATGGCAAGCTAATAGAAACATTCTGTTACCACAAGGCTAGTTGAGGGGATTGCGTGAGATTAGTATGCGGAAACGGCCCTGCATTTAGCAGTCTGTTCCAACCGTCTTTGTCAGGTCACCTGACAAATGACTGTCTTCACCGTGCCGTCACGCATTGGTCACTGCTCTAGCCTCATCTTCCTCAGCGTCCCACAGCATCAGCCACAATTGCGATCCCTCTCTTGTCAGCTACATGCCCTCCTCTCTGGATATTAAAAATTATTTCCCTGTTTAACGACAATACTGTTAATACACAATATTGAAGACATTAAATTCTTACACAATAATATTACCTAATAAAGTGTTGCTATTCAAATTTCCCCCATTGTCTCTCTTATATAATATCATTTCTTTTAACAGCTTTTTGAGGTACAATTGACATGCAGTAATCTGTGTTCACACACTCACATACATACACACCATGAAGACATCACGAAAATCAAAATGTCCATCACCTCAGAAAGTTTCTTAATGTCTCTTTGTAATCCTTCCCATCGTTCCTTGCACTTCCCAATCGCCATGCAACCATTGATCTGCTTTCTGTTTGCATTTTCTAGAATTTTATATAAATGGAATCATACAGTGTATACTTTTTTCTAACTGGCTTCTAACTCAGCATAATTATTTTAATCTTCATCCATATTGTTGTATATATCAGTAATTCATTTCTGTTTATTGCTGAATAGCATTCCTTTATATGGATGTACCACCATTTATGTATTGACCATTGATGGACATTTGAGTTGTTTGAGTCTTTGTCTATTACAGATAAAGTTGCTATGACTATTTGTGTACAAGTCTTGTATGGATGTTTACTTCCATTTCTCCTGGGTAAATGCCTGCCTGTAGAATGGCTGCATCATTGGTAAGTGTATGTTTAAGTTTTTTAAAAATACCTATTTTCCATAGTGGTTTGATCATTTTACATCTCTACCAGCAGTGTATGCGAGCTGCATTTTCTTCACGTTGTGGCCAACATTTGCTATGCTCAGTATTTTTAATTTTAGATAGTTTAATAGGTGTGTAGTTGTATCTCACTGTAGCATCCCTAATGATTAATCATGTCAAACATCTTTTCATATGCTTATTTTCCATCTGTATATCTTTGAATCTTTTATTTATATTTTTCTGGAGTTCTGAGAGTTCTTTATATATTCTGGAAATTAGTCCTTTATCCAATAGGTAAGTTGCTAGGTATTTTCTCCCATTCTGTGACTCATCTTTTCGTTCTCTCAGGAGTGTCTTTTGCAGGGCAGAAATTCTGAATTTCGATGGTGTCTAATTTATCTGTTTTTTTCTTTTATGCATTATGCTTTTGGTGTTGTATCTAAGAAATCTTGCCGAACTCAAGGTCATAAAATTTTTCACCTGTTTTGTTCTAGATGTTTTATAGTTTTATGTTTTACATTTAGATCTTTGAACCAATTTGAGTTCATTTCTGTATATGGTTTAGATGGAAGTTCCTTTTTTTTTCCTTTTTGCACCTGGATATTCAGTTGTTCCAGCATCATTTGTTGAAAAGACTATCATTTCTCCACTGAAACGCCTTTGAACCTGACAGTCAGTTCTCCCCCTCTCTCTACTTCAGAACTTTGTATTCTGTTCCTTTGGTCTTTTTGTCTCTCTTTACACTACTATCACAATGTCTTGAAGGTGTAGCTTCATAATCCTTGAAATCAGTTACTGTTAGTTCTTCAACTTTGTTCTTTCTCAAAGTTGTTTTAGTGATTCTAAATTTTATTTCCATATGAATTTTAGAATTAGCTTGTCAATGTCTATAGAAAAGCCTACTGGGGTTTTGATGTATAAATCGATTTGGGGAGAATTGATGTCTCAACAATATTGAATCTTCTGATCCATGGATACTTTATATCTCTCCATTTATTGAGGTCTTTCTTAATTTCCCCCGGCAATATTTTACAGTTTTCAGGGTGCAAGTCTTTTGTCAGACTTATTCTAAGTATTTTATATGTTTGATTCTTTTATAAGTAGCATTTTAAAACTTTGATCTCTGATTGTTTGTTGAGACAAATTCATCTTTTTGTATGTGGATCTTGTACCCTGCAAACTTGATAAACTCATTTATTAGTTCCAGTAGCATTTTCGTAGCTTCTATCAGGTTTTCTACATAATCATGTTATCTGCAAATAAAGATAGTTTTACTTCTTCCTTTGCATTCTGAATATCTCTTTTCTTTTTGTTGCCCTATTGCACTGGCTAGAACCTTCAGTGCAAGGTCAAATAGAAGCAATGAGAGCAGATATCCTTGCCTTGTTCCTGATCCTGGTGAGAAAGTACTTTGTCCTTCACCATTAAGTATGATGTTAGGTTTTTTGTAGAAGTCATTTATCAAGTTGAGGAAGTCTCCTTCCATTCCTAGTCTACTGAGGGCTGTTTTTTTTTCTTTAATCAGGAATGTATGTTAGATGTTTTCATTCTTTTCCTGCATCCATTGCAGTGATTATATGATTTTTCCCTTCTTTTCTTAATTTGTTTATTTATTTTTGGTTGAATTGGGTTTTCATTGTTGTATGTATCCAGTATTCTTAATCTTTTATGTAGATCCATATTCCAATCTGGTGTCATTTTCCTTCTGCTTAAAAATACTTCTTTTAACATTTCTTATTGTGAAAGTCTACTAGCAATGAATTCTTTCAGCTTCTGTATGTCTGAGATAGTCTTTATTTTGCTTTTGTTTTGACAGATGTGGGTATAAAATTCTAGCTTGATAGAATTCAATTCACTACTTTAAAGATGTTATTCCACTGAGTTCTCGTTTATGATTTTTCAAGCAAGAATTCTGCTGTCATTGTTATCTTTGTTCCTCTGTACGTAGTGTATAATTTTTTCCTCTGGCTCCTTTTAAATTCTTCTCTTTATTGCTGGTTTAGAGCAATTCGATTATTTTCTGTGCCTTGGTGTAGTTCTGTCCATGTTTCTTCTGCTTAAAGTTCATTGATCTTCTTGACTTTGTGGGTTTATAGTGTTTACCAAGTTGGAAAAATTTTGGCTATGATTTCTTCAAATTTTTATATTTCTCCTCTCCTTCATGGACTCTAAGTACACATGTATTAGGCCACTTGAAGTTGTTGCACAAGTCACTGAGGCTCTATTCATTTTGTTGTTGTTTTGTTACTCCTTTTGTTTCATTTTGGATAGTTTCTGTTGCTATGCCTTAATGTTCACTGACCTTCTGCCGTGTCTAATTAGCCTTTAACCTCCTGCAATATCTTTTTCATTTAGACATTGTTTTTAATCTCTAGAAGCTCAATTTAGGTCTGTTTTACATTTTGCATGCCTGTACTTAACATTTTCAGGGTTTAGTCTGGGTGTTTTAACATATGAAATACAGTTATAATAACTTTTCTTCATGTATAATAACTTTTTAAAAGTTCTTTCCTGCCCATTCTAACATCTGTATCGATTATGGGTTATTGTTGATTGATTGCCTTTTCTCCTCAGTATGGGTCATATTTTCCTACTTCTTTGCATGCTTGCATGCAATTTTTCATATGATCCCAGATATTGTGAGTTTTAGTTTATTGTGTGTTATGTATATTTTTATTCCTGTAAAATGCCTGGGCTTTGTTTTGGGTGAAATTAGGTTACTCAAAACACTTTTCTTCTTTTAGGTCTAGCTTTTAAGGTTCGTTGGGTAGGAGTCCAAGTAGCCTTTAGTCTGGAGCTCATCATTTGCAACTACTGAGACAAGTCCTTTCTGCGTATCATGAGGTTTTCCAGTCTGACTTGTAGGAACAGGTACTATTCCTACAACCCTGTGTGATATCCAGTTGTTCTTCTTTTTTTTTTTTTTTTTTTTCTTTTTGCGGTATGCGGGCCTCTCACTGTTGTGGCCTCTCCCGTTGCGGAGCACAGGCTCCGGATGCGCAGGCCCAGCGGCCATGGCTCACGGGCCCAGCCGCTCCGCGGCATATGGGATCCTCCCAGACCGGGGCACGAACCCGTATCCCCTGCATCGGCAGGCGGACTCTCAACCACTGCGCCACCAGGGAGGCCCCAGTTGTTCTTCTTATTAATCCTTTCATGTGGTTCTTTTCCTGGCATCAAGTTATTCCTCACACAAATGTACTGACCCATACTTTGTTGAATTCTCAAGAGCTCCCTCTGCATATCTCCAGAGTTCTTTGTCTGTGCACTTCTTTTCTCTCTGATACTCTGCTTTGTGAACTCTAGTTACCTTGGTTTTCCCAGACTCTTCTCTCCATTTCGTCTGTCAGGGAGCCCACTAGTCTCTGTCTGGACTTCTCTTCCCTGTACCATGACGTGGATACTCTCTCAGAGAAGTAAGGGCAATTATAGGGATCACTTCATTTATTTCCCATCTCCTCGGGAATCACTGAAATGTATTGCCTGAGGTTCCGTTTCTTGAAGACTGTTGTTTCATAGGTTCCATCTGATTTTTTCCTTGTTTCAGCTGGGAGGTTAAGTTGGCCCTTGTACTTCATCTTGGCCAGAAGCCAATAACATTCTTTAAGTCTGTTTTGTTTTGATACAGGATCCAATTAAAGATGAGGCATTGCATGTCATGTCTGTGTTTCGGTTAACCTAGAATTTTTCCCTACTATCTTTTTTTGGTCTTTTATGACATTGGCTTTTTTGAAGAGTCTAAGCCAGTTGTCTTGTAAATTGCCCCACAATCTGTATTTGTCTGTTTCCTCATTAGATTCAAAGTAAACATTTTGGGGAAGAATACTATATAGGTGATGTATTCTTCATACTTCATCCCTTGAGGTGGCCCAGTGCTAAGTTTGATCACTTGATTAAGGTGGTCTATTCCATATCTCTCCATTGTAAAGTTATTTTTCCCCTTGGTAATTGATAAATAATATGTGGGGTGATCCTTGGGATCAGTGAAGATCCTACTTTCAAACAACTCTTCACCCAACTGTGCATCAATGATAATCCTTGTCTGAATCGATTATTACATTGATCGTTGCAAAATAACACTTTCCTAATTCTAGCCTTCCTTTTGCATTTATTAGCTGACATTATTCCATAAAGAAGAGCTCCCCCACTTTTCATTTGGAGTATCATTATGAACTCATGTGCTTTTTTTTCAATTAACTGTGTTATACCTTATTATAATGATAATGTTATTCTTTGGAATGTTCCTTTTGTCCAGATTTGGTCAATGCGATCTCTGTTATTGTTTAGCCACATGATGCTTTTTTATTACTAGAATAATTTCTAATATATTACTCCTCACAAATAGGAACTGAGAAAGTGACTCCAGAATGTGCGGTCTTATTCATACTCTTCTTAGAAGTCTGCCTTCTTCGGGTGTACTCTCAACCCAAAGTGAGGCTTTCGGGTTGGAAGGAGATACTTCTGAATTAAACTGCAGTTCAATGTCACCCAATTCTAATCCCTATTCCCTTTTTTCTAGGCATATCATACCTACTGCCATCCTAATCCTTCTGTTGGGCACCTCTCTCCTCCTCGATATTTATTTCCAACAGTCAAGGGCAGCAATTGGCCAACCGGCCCCTATCCAGTTCTATAGTCCATATGCCCCAAGAACTCCTTTTTGCACTGGTCTGTGGTGGCCTTGGCCTACCTCTTCTACCTACTCAGGTAACTCTTTTACCACGAATTTAATGACCTGTGTTTCCATTTATAGGATCTTACCCAGCCGGAGGGCCTGCTGCCTCTGCCAATTTAAAAATACTATTGAGGTTGTCTGTGAGACAGTCAAGCTGCGTTGTGACAGTGAACGCCTGAGGGACGTCACACGTTGTGGTGAGTCTCAATTGCGGGATAATACATTTTTAATTTTTAATTTAATTTTTTATTTTTAATCAAGGATGATACATTTTAAAACTAATGATGTAATTACATTATTTTAATACATTCATTCAGAGTTCCAGCTCCCTAAATTTCTAAGAATTACCCCCTTGCTAAAAATCAGATTCTTGGTTACATTATTAAGCTAAGAATAGCTCAGTTACATTATTAGCTTCATAATGTAACTGATCTGCATATGTAAAGGAACCAGAGAAAGGAATGGAAGGGGGAAGGGAATTCACATTAATGGCCACATATCCTATGCTGCCCTCTGTGCAAATGAGAACTTATTCACATAGTACATCACAGTTTGTAAACTGATTTTATATACATTAGGTCTCAAGTACCCTTTGTCTTATAAGACAGGTGTAAATATAGTTTTGTTTATTTTGTTTGTTTCTGCAATTTTATGAAGAGTACAAGTGATGCTGTTTTAGGTCCTATCTGGAGCCTGAGAGTTTCTGGTTCCATAAGCAGAAGCTGCTACCAAGCCCTTCTAATGCATGGGAGAGCTAGTTATTTCTTTGACTGTCCAGCTCTGAACTTGCTCTGAATCGCAAGTTTTTCTATCCACAAAACACTCAGGGGCTTTCAACTATTTTTCTATATATTAGATTTATGGGCACTAACTTGATGACTTCCAAAATGTGCTTTCATGCCCAGGTAGCTTGAATACAGGTCTCTTTCAGTGATCTAGAGCACATCATAAATAATAACACTTTGCCACTTATATAAAGACAAAATGGCTGATTTTTCAACACAGTTTTTTTTTTTTTTTTCCCTTTGGCCACAAAGCTGGTGGGATCTTAGTTCCCCCACGAGGGATTGAACCCGGGCCACAGCAGGGAAAGTGCCGGGTCTTAACCACTAGACCACCTGGGAACTCCCCCAAACATTTTTTTTTACTAATTATATTACTCCCTTCTCCCCCAGAAGTGGGCAGAAAAGGCATTTTTACTCTCCTTTTACCGGTGAGGAAAAACAAGATCAGAGGTGTTAAGTGCTATGACCCTAGGGCCCCGATCTCCTGTCCCCAGTTTGGGGCTCTCAGCTAGCCTCTGCTCCTCCTTTCTCATGACCCTTCCCTCCTCCTTTGACCCTCACCAAAAATACTTTCAATCCTTTTGGAAGACAAGCCCAGCTACACAATGGTACACATTACCTTCACACAGTCAGAAGATTTGGATGGTTCCCCAAGTAGAGCTGGAAATATTAGAAGTAAAATGAATTGAAAGCAAAGTAGCCATCCGACAGAAGTTGCTTTTTCCCGTCTACATTTTAGGGCCTCAAGTATTATTCCATTGATTTGTTGAACATTCCACATGGGCATACAATCTGGCAAATCTCTTAACTTATACCCGAGATCCCTGCCCAAATTTTAGCAAAGAGCCAGGGCGGACATAGTGTTTTTTTTCTGTATAGAGCCTTCTGTTATGGGGACTGGGATATATAGAAGCAGGGACTAAACAAAGGACTCAGTGGGTAGTTGGAGAAGGACATGTCCAGATGACGACCTGTTAGCGGCGGTGGTTGTCGTGGAGATCTGTGATAGCAGCAAGAACACAAGCACACTGAAGAGGTGGAGAGAGGAAGCCTCACACTCCTGTGCCTCTGAGGCAGGACAGGATGGGGTATATGAATGTGAGGAGTCACAGTAGGTCTGCAGAGAGTCCAGCTGATTAGGGGAATATTTGTCTTCCAGCCTTGGCTTTTCTTGAGTACTGGCCCCTGGGAACCAGTGGAGTAATCCTGAATATAGTTCCTATGTTTCACGCTACAGAATTTTCTGAGTAGATAGCCCCTTTTTCAAGAGAGACCTTTTTCACATTTTGTTGTTGCCAGTCATAGGCTTAAGTGTGGGTTTCTTTTTCTCCTAAGTGGCACTCAAACTTTGACTGATTCCTCATTTCTTTGGCTGTGGACTGACAAAAGGCTGTCCCATCAGTCTTCAGTGATGAAAAACAGTCCCTTCTCTTTTGACAGATGAAGAAACATCTATAGAGAATGCAGGAGGATCGTTGATGCAGGTGTTACAAGCCCAGCAGAAGAACAACAGCACCGAGCTGACTATTGAGTCAGAGAGGATGTCCTCACATAACAGTGCTGTCAGCTTGTCAGGCTTCATGAATGAGCAGCTGGACTTTCATAATAAAAGTGATATTATCAGTACACTAAATTACATACTGCCTTATATCTCAGAGGGAAATCTAGGAGATGTGGAATCAACATTATTACCATTCATTCAACTTCTTTTTTCAAATAAACGAGATGGACATATGCCGCTGGGCCTTTTGAAAAACAATACAAGGAGCCTTTCTGTTAAACCTGTACCCAACAATTCAACTAATAAAAACAAATTGAGGGAACTCCATTTTGTGGAAAATTTGTTAGATGCAGAAACTCAAGAAAAAATTGATGAGGTTAAAAAGGAAGAAAAACCTGCCACGTGTATGCGTTCCAACCTTTTAAGTGCCATGTTTACACGCTACATCTTTCAAAAGAAATTAGAAACTGCCCAACCACAGAAAGACAGCCTAGCAAAGATTGAGAGTACAGAGGAAAAGCTGCTGAGAGTGAACAAGGTCCTCAAGGGGCATACAGAAAATGCACCTCAAAGCAGTGGGAGATGAGAGCGTCAGGAGGGAACAGAATGCCCAGCCATCTGTGGCGAGCACTGCCAAAGAATGAAAGCTCAGGAGGCCATCCCCAAGAAAGCTGAAACAGCTTCTCGTGGTGCAGAGGCCCAGGAAGCTGGTGGGAAAGTCCTCCAATGCAGAGTCTTCATTCCTAAAGGAACACAAGGCCGCAGGCTCCTCTTCCCTGAAACCGTACTTCAAGGGCAGGCCTTGTGCCTCCATCCCGCCAAAATCCCCATCTGAGGTTAAAAGCCAATCAAAAGACTTATCCAACGCTATTCATGTTTTCGAAGATGCAAAGGCAAGAGTTAGAAATATTAAGGACTTCGAATTAATCTCACATTCTGGAAAACAAATACATCTTCCATAAAATTAGGTCTCATCGGGTCCACAGAAAACCCAAAGTTAAAAGGAGTCGAGGGGCTTCCCTGGTGGCACAGTGGTTGGGAGTCTGCCTGCCGATGCAGGAGACACGGGTTCGTGTCCTGGTCCGGGAAGATCCCACATGCCGTGGAGCGGCTGGGCCCATGAGCCATGGCCGCTGAGCCTGCGCGTCTGGAGCCTGTGCTCCGCAATGGGAGAGGCCACAACGGTGAGAGGCCTGTGTACCGCAAAAAAAAAAAAAAAAAAAAAGGGAGTCGAAAGTTCAGAAAGAAAAGTTCACTTGATAGAATGATGCTTGCAAGCCCTCCGTTCTCTGTCGTGAGGAGTCTCATAAATTCCCCTCCACGAGAGGCTGTTTCGTCTTCAGGAGAAGTGACTTCTCAGGAAAATCCTTTTCCAGAATTATTTTCTCTTTCAGACCCTTCTGCAGAAAACACTACTTCAGAAAACAATACTGCACAAAATGTTTCTGAAGCAATTATTTCTACAGGAAACGCTACTCTGCCAGGAGGAACCGGCCCTGGAAACACTAGCCATAGGAACGTCTCCACTGCACATTCTACTGTTGCTGCAGACAACAGTATGCCAGCTGTTCAACACAGCAACAAAACACAATGGGAGCACCACAACATGGTCACTGAATTATCCTCTAAGCCCACAGGCTTCACTTTCCCAGGGCTCGCATCCCCGGGTGATCAAGTTGAAACTCAGCTAAACCAGCAGCTCTGGTCCCTCATCCCCAACACTGACGTGCAAAGGCTCATTTCTCATGTTATCCAGACTTTGAAAATAGACTGCTCGGACACCCACGTGCAGCTGGCCTGTGCCAACCCCATCTCTAGAACAGGCCTCCTGATGAAGCTTCTCAGCAAGCAGCAAGAAGTAAATGTGTCCAAAGCGGAATGGGATATGGACCAGTGGAAAGCTGACAACTATATCAGTGAGAGCACAGAAGCCCAGAGTGAGCAGAAAGAGCAGGAGTCAAGTGAGGTGAGGATAACCCCTGACACATGGGACTTGGACTTTTACTCAGTTTAGGACATGCCATTAACGTGCCCAAGCGGGAATACCACGGGCTCCTAGTCAGTATCTTATCTTCAGCCATGAAACGGGCTAAGACAGTGATCTCCAACTTTGCTCATTGAGAGAGTGTGTCACTATTCCTAGGGTAGACGCGAAAAGGACATAACACAAGATAAATAAATTGTAGATAAATTGTAGAAGAAAATGCTAATGATAAGACTAATAACATTCAATTTGACTTGTTCTTATAGAAGCTACTCGCCTGGAAGGATTGGGTTTCATAGTAGTTTAAGAAGAGTTAGCTATCGTTTAGAATAGGATTAAGAATCGTAAGTTTTCATCCCTTCTATCTCCTTGTTTTTAAAAATTGTTATATATTTTTTTAGCTCACAAAAGAAGTTCCAGGTTATGACTATAACAACAAACTCATCTTGGCAGTATCTGTACCTGTAGTAGTGACGATTTGTGTTAGAATTCTCTGTCTCATTGAGGTAAGGACAATAATTAATTCAGATTCAGAACCCAGAAACTGAGAATCAAATCCACCTTTCCTCCTGCTACTACTTGATTCTTCCCTTTAGCCATGAGGACTGACATACACTTTGTTCTTTTAATGAAAAGTATATTCCCAGGATGTTTTTTTTGTGTTTTTTTTTTTTTTTTTTTTTTTTTTTTTGGCTGCGTTGGGTCTTCATTGCGGTGCGTGGGCTTCTTACTGAGGTGGCGTCTCTTGTTGTGGAGTACGGGCTGTAGATGCACGGGCTCAGGAGTTGTGGCACACTGACTTAGTTGCTCCGCAGCATGTGGGACCTCCCCAGACCAGGGATCGAACCTGTGTGCCCTGTGCTGGCAGGCGGATCCTTAACCATTGCACCACCAGGGAAGTCCCCACAGGATTTTTAAAAGGAACTTCACTCCCAGGAGATCCCTATGGAATTGGATCCCTGATAACAAGCTATTGGACTATTTTGACACGTGAAGTTTATAAGAAGGCCAGAGTTGACATGATAGTAAATTTTCTTCAACCCAACAAAGTATGCTGATTTGATGTACTCACCAGTCACTCTCATTCTACTGTTGATTTCTTTCCTTCTTGGCTGAAGTGATGAGAGATATAGGATCTCCATACTCAAGGAGCTATCAGTCACCCTGGGAGGGCTAAAAGGGCATGCCTAAAAGACAAAAGTGTGATCTCGTCAATTCCTCAGGTTTACTTAGCAGCTGTCTTCTCCGGTGTATTAGGAATTGTGTAGATAGGTTCCATTAAAACACTGCAAGTAAACTCTTGCAGCAGGCTACCCTCAAATATTTATAGTAGCCTATTCCTGGAGCTAGCCTGTTTACCTTTTGTTCAGTTACATAGTGGTTGATTACTTTTCCCAGCAGGCAGTTGCTAACATTAAAAGAGTGATTTTAATAGGCTGACAGTCTTGATTCTACCCTACCACTCCACATTACTTTAGTTATCTTTTCTCCTGTGATGGCAGCCCTCCATTCCAGCCAAAGCAGCTCCTCACTATACGCTAGTTACACCATAGCCATTCCTACTTTTGTCTGTGCCTTTGTCCATCGAAAATTCCTTTATTTTGCTTTGCCTGTGGAACTCCTATGAATCTCTGAAAAGCCAACTCAAGTTCAGATATCTTTCTCTGTAAAGCCTTCCCTGAATACTCCAGCCCTCCTGATCCTAGTCCTGTGAGGTTTGTCACCATTTCTTAGGGGCCATAGCAAAGTAGTCCCCCCTCCCCTCAGAACTCACAAAAGTGGTAAGCAGTTTTTTGAAAGGCAGCCCCCCAAGAGAGAACCACCAAGGTTAGCACATCATGGAGCTGAGCAGAGATGTGTAAGGACCAATGGCTTCCTGGCCTATCACACTTGAATCAAACCTGACATGATGTACTAACTTCTAAAGAGAAATGTGTCTATCTGCAGGAGGGTTGGTCACTAGTGAAAGCATAGAAAAGGTGAGGAGAGACCAACATGGGCAGTGCCCATCCTCACATTGCCCAAGAGTAGAGATGGCACCTTAGGCAGCATAACTGAGGAGTCAGGCCCACTAGCCAGGCTGCCTGTTGAGGAGATGGATGGATCCAGTTACCTCAGGCCTTCCCATTAAGTTCTGGATTCAGCTGATTCCTTTTCTAATTCTGATCTCACCAAGTAGCCTTCGATTCTGTGATTGTGCTTTAGTGTGCCACGGAGGCCTGTCCCCACAGAAGGTAATTCTCTGATTGTGTAGACACAGATGCCCCGTGTGTAGAACAGATGTATTTCTCATTGTCAAGTAATAATTTGGCATTCTGATGTTTGATCAATCCTGTGATATTGCTAAAGTGAGACTGCCACAACAGGAAGACGTGAGTTGTCTCTTGGTGAGGAAGAGTATGATTTCTGAGCCTAGGAGGCTGGGGACTAGCTTGCTAGTCATTGGCCATTGCCCAGACTGTACCCTCTACATCTCAGGTGGCATATGGCCTTTGGCATGTTTAGAATTTCTGTAAAGTCCCCTTTTTTATTGTTTTTAACTTCTTGCATTTGTTTTGTTTTGTTTTGTTTTGTTTGGGCCTGTGTGATCTTAGTTCCCCAAGCAGGGATTGGACCTGTACCCTCGGCAGTGAAAGCGAGGAGTCCTAACCTTTATTTCCTCTCCCCACATATACGATAAGCTTTTGGAGGACAGGGACCATGCAGTGTTCTTCCTATGGTAGACAATACTGGTGTTCAACGGAAGAGAGATGAGGCGTTATGTCAATTCCACAGTGAGGACTAATGCAACCGAATATTTATTTGAAGTAGGATAGAGTCCAGCAATAGACCCCTGTGTTCTTAAGACTTTTGAAATGTCATGTTTTAATATTGCAATCAGGGGAAGAAAATGAATAAATGGTGATAGAATAGCTGCCTAACTATTTGGGGGGTAAATAGCAGATCCCCATGTTTCATGTTAAATAAACATATATCCATAAATGTGAAAAAAGACCACATAAAGGTATTAGAAGAAAATAAAAGCAATATTTCTATAATCTTCTGGTGGGAAAGAGCCTTCAGAGCCTGATGCCACAAGCAGAGCCTTTGATATATTCCACCATCTTGTCTGTGACACCAGCTTAGCACTGATTCATGCCAAGCGTAAGATGAAGAGTTTTCCATATATTGTCTGATTTAAAGCCCACAGTCCTGTGAGGATGATATTACTATCCCTCCCTCATAGATGAAGGAGATCAGTGTAAGGCCCCAGCGGCCAAACCGAAAGCAGAAGGCAGTTTCACCCGACTGCAAAGCTGGTGCTCCCTCCTCCACTCTTTTGTCTTGTCTCCTTAGAGACAAAAACACTGGAAATATTCGAAACACTGAAATTCAATGAAAGCCAGTATTTCTTTACCATAAAGAGTTTTTGTTTGTTTGTTTCGAAGTGGTGGGGTTTGGCCATGCTGTGCAGCTTGCAGGATCTTAGTCCCTTGACAAGGGATTGAACCTCGGGCCACAGCAGTGAAAGAGCCACGCCCTAACCAGTGGACCACCAGGGAACTCCCAAGAGTTTTGTAAGTCAACAAGAAGAAGACAAACAGTCCAGGGGAAAAGGGGGCGAGGGCTGTGAAGAGTAGGAGGTGTGTTGACAGTCTGCCACCATATCTGCCTGTCGTCTCCTCATGGCTCATGTGGGGTGGGTTTTGTTAGCCAGGCCTTTGTCACCTCGTGACGTAAAAATCACCTCTAAGATTTTCTTCAAGTACTTTTATAATCTGTCCAGAATTTGTTGTATTTGTTTGTTCGTGTGGTTGAGGTAGGGGATCTAACTTTTTCCCCCTACATGAAGATCTGATTCTTTTCAAATCTTTCACTGAATGGTTTATTCTTTCTTCCCTGGTCTACTATGCTATCTTCATCTGGATGCTGTTCTGTGATCCAGTTATCTTGTCCTGTACCAGTACTGATATCACACTGCTTAATTCCAGTTGCTCTATAACATATTTTATATCTGGTAGGGCAAGGTCCTACTCTTTGACCTTCTTTGGCATACATCTCATAACTATTCTCACATATATTCTCTACCAAATGTCAGCTGGCCAGGTTTATTTAAAAATTATTTTGGTTATAAAATGGATTGCATTGAATTTTTAGTTTCATTTGAAGAGAATTGACCTCTTTACAACATTCTAGGAGGATGGTATCTCATGCCACGTAAGTACTTCTTAATGTGCTTCAAAAAAGGTTTAATATTTTCATCACATAGGTCTTACAAATTTGTGGCTAAATTTATTCCTAGGTGCTTTATGCATTTTTATTGATATAGTAAATGGGATGTTTCTTCTGTTTTTTAGTTAGTTAGTTGTGTTATATGGGAAAGCTATTGAGGCTAATATGTTGATCTCTTGATTTTGTATGGAGCCATCTTACTCATGTTACTTCCAATAAAATTTCAGTTGATTCTTTTGGTCTTTTTGGGTCCCTTGTTTCATATGCAGATATGTTTGTCTCTTCTTTCCAATACTTCGTTTTTCTCATCGTACTGATTAAGACCTCCTCCACAATGCTCAATAGTAGCAGTAATGATTGGGCATCCTACTCTTGTTCCTGACTTTAAAACAATGCTTAGGTTTTTGCCAGATACTTTTATTTTCTTTTCCTACTTCTAAGAGTTTTTATTAGGAATTATCTGTTGAACGTTATCTAAAACAGTCAATAAAATATATCGCCAGCTGCATGCAAGACCCTAAGTTAGGTACTGTGGAAGAGTCAAAGGATTCTTAAACAGGGTAGAATTCCTTTCCTTGAAAGAGTTATCATCTTACTGGATAGATCAGATTTAAAGTAAAAAGGAATGAATAAGGATTTGGAAATAGTTGTAATGGATAATCATGATCCTGTTTTCTTTCAAAACAGATTTCTTCTCATAGAATTGCAAAAGAGGAAGATAGAAAAAGAAGCAGAAGGTAAATATTGGTCTTTGAAAGCAGAATTTTACAACTAGAGGAGAACTTAGAACTCATCTATTTCAGTTTCCTCACCAAAGGCAGGAAGAACGCTTAATCACCCTAATGGTTTACCCTAGTTTATTTATCAGCAGAATTAGCTCCCCAGCCCAAGCTGAGTTAGAACAGGACTGGCACACATTCATCTGCTCTCACTAGTCCTTTAAGGAAAGAGGGTGGACGGGGAGAGGTTTTGGTTGTACCTGTTCCTGCTGGGCTGATGCCTGGCTCCCAGGCATCAGGCCAGGCCAGAGGCCTTCTAGGAGGCTCGGGGGTAGGGAGGGCCACATGGTTGGGGATTTAGGGGCTGGCCTCACTCAAAGCTGACGAAAGGTAGAACATATGAGTCCCTCCTGGAAAGTGGCAAGAAAACTTTCCTTCTCATCGTACTGTTTTTCAGGCCCCTACTCTCTATTCCCTTTATCCAAACCTCATAGAATTTTAACCGGGAGAAACTTTAGACACTAGTTTGTCTCTTCCTTTTGTAATAAGGAACTGGAGAAAGAGAAAGGGAAACTATCTTGCCCCATGGTCATACTGCTAGTGATTACCGAGAAGAAGATGGTCCCTTTCCACTGAGGACTTCTCCACTGATCACACACTGTGCTTGGGCTGTGAGCTACGTTTTATGTCACAGTCGAGTAGACACATACTATATGGACATAAGTAGTTTCTGAAACAAACTTATTGTGCACTCTGATTTTTTTCTCTTCTATTTGTATTCGAAAAGAGTATTTTGTGCTTCCCTGCTGGTCGTGGCCTTTAAACGGATTCCACAATTCACTGACACCTGAGTGACAGCCTGCAGAGTGAAAGTCAGAGAGCTATAGATGACTTTGCTCGTTGGGTTCAGGTGTTTACTTGGTGTGATTCAACTTATAGGATAGAGCAGCCAGGAAAATAAAATCGCCTTCTCCCCACACCCACACCCCCAGCAAATGCTGCATGTGCGACTAAGTCCGAAGCGGACTGGTGTGAAGCGCGTCTAAGGGAGTAACAAGTTTCTGCCCAGTGCCGTTGTGCAGTGTTTTCACTGCACGAGGGCAGTTGGCCAAGGGCAAAGAAAGGTGAACGGGGCTGAAAATCCTGCCTATGCTCCATGCTAAGCCACATACAAATGTCTCTCCAGAGACACTTGGGGTCCATTTTGGACAGACACAGAGAACTTCTGGAAGGCCAGCATGCATGCAATGATTTTCATGATCCCGGGTCTGTGGTGGTTTTGCTCATTGTGATTATGGACTGAGGTCCCCATTTAGTCCTAATGAAAGCAGAGATAACACATTGTGAGAGCGATGAAAAGTGACATGCAACACTAACTGTGTGTGTTTTCCTCCAAGGGGCTTTTTTTTGATTTCTGCTGCGTAAGAGCAGCTCAGGGGAAAGTGAGAGTCAGGTAGATGTGAGGAGGATAAAGTACTGTGGCCAGAGAAAGCAGGGGAGATGCAGAATTAATATTTCCCTTTCTGTGTTCTAGGAGGGCTTTTTCGGGAGAAGGCGGCCACTTTGGCTTAGGGATATGTATAGGCCTCTCAGCGCCACACGCAAGGAAAACATGGCCCAAAAGCTACACGACAGGGAGTCTTCTGATGAGGATGAGATATTTCTGCATCCCAGCAGGAGGCCCAAACTCGTCATCCAGAGCTCACTGAGGAGGCTGAATCTTTACCTCATCAAGAGGCCCCTGCTCAGCATCCACAGACCCCTGAGGACGTTGAATCTTTTTCACCCCAGGCAGAGGCCCAGGCTCAGCATGCAGAGCCCACTGAAGAGGTAGAACCGCCTCCACTTCCGCAGGAGGCTCCATCTCAGCCTTCAGAGGCCCCTGAGGAACTAGAAACTTCAAGTCCTCAGGAGGCCCGCGCCCGGCCCTTGGAGACACTTAAGGAGGTTGTAGTTTGACCATGTGTTCATCATGGGGTAAATGAAGCTCAGCAGTCACACTTGTACAATGGCACTGTTAAATCTCTGGCTCTGGCACTTCCCATAAGTCCACAGGTCACTAAAGAGGTTGAACCTTCTCCAGTCCAGCAGAAGACCCCATCTCAGCCTCCAGAGCTCCTTAAGGAAGTTGTAGCTCAGTCTCCATTGTATCCCGAGGTGACAGTTCCAGCACAGAGCAGGATCATGCTGAGCATCCAACATCACCCAGTATCAAGAGCAGTGGTTCTCAACCAGGGTGATTTTGCACACAGGTGACATTTGGTAGTGTCTGGCGACAGTTTTGCTTGTCAGAACTGTATATGCTACTGGCATCTAGTGGACAGAGACCAGAGATGCTACTAAACATCCAACAGTGTACAGGAGAGCCTCCCACAGCAAAGAATTATCCAGCCCAAAGTGTCAATAGTGCTGCCTAGCTAGAGAAATAAAGATGACTTAACACAAGTATTTAATGAGCATTTAGTATTTTGTATCTACTGCACCACATATATAATCATGAAAGTATAAATCATAATATCTCCCACAGTGAGATTTCTTTAGTGTATGGAGGGAGTAGTGATGTTATGTTTCATCATATATAAATTAGAATTATTGCCAAAGGATAAATGTTCTGAAAGAATATCTGTTTTTCTAATTCTTTTGCTTGTGTCTTTTTTTGTAGAAATCTTGGTTGCAATTTACTCCCAGAACTGAGCTTTGGAACGTTTCAGGCCTGGCATGGAATGCAGTTTTTACACAAGTTGTAAGTGAAATAGAAGATGAATACATGTAAACAACTGTGTGTAAAAACAATCATGCAGTTATTGGTTAGCTGGGTGTAAGTAAGCCCAGTATGAATTCTGGAAAGTATGTCTTGAGAGCCATTTATTTTTTTTTTCAAATGAGGAAACTAAGGTACAAAGAGGCCAAGAGACTTGTTTAACTCATATATATGAAAGGCTCTGCTTTCCATAGTACTGATCTTTGGCATGGTCAATTAAAGGCACCGAACAGAAACACTCAGATTAGCATTGTCATGGAATCCCACTCCATGGATGCCTCTCCAATATGCGAATGGTCCAGGCACTTCCACTTTTGAATTTCGCTTTGATTCCTTTTCATGTGCAAAGTTCCTAACTGCTTAAAATGTATGCAACACAGAGCTGCAGAGAACTAAGTTTAGCAGGGTGTGGTTCAGTGGGTGTGGGTGCTTCCCCAACCATCATTAGCTCTTTTAAATGGTAAAGCAGAAAGAATTCCTGAACACCCACCACAGGGCTCTCCCCAGCCACCCAGAACATTATTTTTCAAAAAAGCATATATTGCTGAAGTGAATTATCTGTGGCCAATAGGAACCTTTGAGGTATGGAAAAAGACGTTGTTTGTGTTCAGCTGTAGTGTGAAAAATATAAAGAAAAGACTTTGCTGCGGCCTAATTCAATATGTTTTCTTTGCTGACTACTCTTCAATAAGAAGTGTGGGTTTTACACCCCTTCAGCTCAAAACTTCTCTGATTTCTCATGGCACAAGGAAATGATAGTGGGTACGTTCAATGGCCCGAAGGCGATTTTAGACTCAAGGTAAAGAGCTCTTCTACACCTGGCTTTGGAAAAGACTCTCTTACCTGTCTTATGGTTCAGAAATCCAGTTTCACACAGTTCCCACATTTTGGGTTAATGAAGGTGTTGAGGCTGTGTCTGGAGCTGGATTAACAATTCCTGCAGATGCCTATCTTTAGCGGCCTCCTTCCTTTCCCTTGTTAGTTTGCTGACGCCTACCTTGGGGAGAGAGCACCAAGGGTCGGTTTTTCTTTTGTTAGCACACCGGAGAGCAGGCTCGTGAGGTCCCTTCACCAGGAGGTTTTAGTAGCGTCAGTACAACGTCTTAAACTCACCACTTTCCTAAACATCCTAGAACACCAAGAGTTCCTTATAAGAATCAGAGTTTCACTATAGTTAATGTAGGCAACACAGGAAAATACATTGTGGAAATAAATAAATAAATCACAGTTTAAAAATTAATGAATTCATTCCAAAACATTCACTGAGTGCCATGCCCACTGTCTGTGAACACTGTACTAAGTGCTGGGGATACAAAGACGCATAGGGCAGGGACTTTGTCCCCAAGAAGCTTTCATACTGGAAGGAGAAATATGGATGTCGATGGGAAAACATACATGAGAGCCATTCTAGCATCTATGCAGCAGGGTAACAAGGTGAGGGAGGGGGGGGGGTGATGAAGTAGCAAATGGGTGGTAGGTTAGAAAAGATTTGTAATGGAAGAGGCACCAACTTGTTCCTTTGGAATTTGTGCTCCTCTTAAATGACAGAAAAAGGTAGTGAAAGAATCAGAACTACCTGGTGTTGTAAATAAATTAGTACTGTACTCCGAAAACTCATTCACAGTTACTTTCAAAAGATTGTCACAGTATAGTAAGTCTTTGTTTTGGACTAAGTCTTTCTAATAGACAAAGCTAATTTGCTTCAGGATACATTTGCCATGGTGAGATATAAACTTTATTGCATCTCTTACCAAAGGCAAGCCACCAAGGGAAGATGCCACCCTCGAGTTAAATCATTTTACTACCTATAATGACATATTACTGGGGTGTTTATAAGTTGCTTGCATTAAATAAGTTTGGAAAAGGGCCCCAGCTGAGGTGGATTTATCATGAATTCAATGAACCTTAGGCTTCAGGGCTCCTCACTTGCATAGGTCCCTTCCAAGGTCTTGAGAGGGGTCCTAGCGATTTTTCTATTTATAACTTTGCATGTTTTTATTAGATAGGATTTCCCAAAGTAGATGAGGTTCAGGCCGCACAAATCCTTGATTCATCACCGGGTGTCAGGTAATTATAAGTCAGTAGGTTTCTTGAATGAAGCCTCTATGTTATTGAGAAATATCAGGTGAAGTAGTTAGCAGTGTGGTAGTCTATTTTAAATCCGAAATCTACCTCAAAGATGAGCCAAGAGCTTATTAATAAAGTACCACTTTTTCAATGGTGGTAGTAATCATATCTCTTTCAGATAAAATCAGGAATGAAATATACTATGGAAAACCGGCAGTGGTTGATAATCCTAAATGTTAAGTATGCTTTTTTTCTCTGACTGTAAAGTGTTTCTCCTTCATTCACCTATGCACGTCCAGACTGATGGCTTATTTTTAAAAATTCTTTTAGTCACTTCATTGGATCTAACAATACAAGCTCCATGATTTTAGAAACTGAAGGACTCTACAATGTGGAAAGGCTATATAACTTAACCAGACAGAGCACATTCACATGCTGGCTTGTCCGTGGTACATCAATATTGTACCAAGAACATAAGCACGAAGAGAGAATAAGAGGAAAATCAAAGCCTTATCCCTATTGAATTATTTACCCCATTGTTGAGAATATCAGTGCGGGAGGTGTGGCCACACTATGAAGGCAAATTGAGCTGCGGTCACAGAGCCGCCCTAATGCTCCCCCAGTCAGCTAGCATTGGTTTCCTTTACATAGCTATGTACACACAAAAGCTTACACACTTGAGGGTGTTGTCCTCACTTTTTGCTATGTACTAGAATCCTGGCAACTTCTCAGATTTAGAAAGGCATAAACACTAAAAGCAAAAATAACTTGGGTCTGCCCTTTGGGGTGGTTCAGGGTGGCTGTTTTATTTGTAATAGTTCAAAATTTTGAGATTGTCACACCTAGCAACTACTATACTTTTCTTCTCCCCACTGCATCTTATTCTTCCCACCTGTAGTATTTTCTCCCATTCTATATGTTTATTCACTTTCTTGATAGTGTCCTTTGAAGCACAAACTTTTTAGTTTTTATAAAATCCAATTCATCTATTTTTCCTTTGGTTGTTTGTGCTTCTGGTATCATATCTAAGAAACTGTTGTCTAAAGCAAGGTCATAAAGATTTACTCCTGTGTTTTCTTCTAAGAGTTTTATAGCCTTAGCTCTGACATTTGGATATTTGATCCATTTGGAGTTAATTTTCATACACGGTGTGAAGCTTCATTATTTTGTGTGTGGATGTACAGTTGTCCCAGCATCACTTGAAAAGACTGTTCTTTCCACATTGAATTGTTTTGGCACCCTTGTTGAAAATCAATAGACCATAAATATGAGGGTTTATTTCTATATTGTCAATTCTGTTCCATTGATTTACATGTCTGTTCTTATTCCAGTACCACACTGTGATTGCAGTAGCTTTGAACTGAGTTTTGAAACCAGGATGTGTGAGTCCTCCCACTTTGTTCTTTACCGACATTGTTTTGGTTATTCTGTTTCCTTGAATTGCCATAGGAATTTTAGAAAGAGCTTGGCAATTTCTGGAAAGAAGTCAGCTGGGATTTTGATAGGAATTGCAATGGAACCATAGGTCGATTTGGGAAGTAGTGAAATTTTAATAAGATTATCTTCCAGTCCATGAATCCAGCATGTCTTTATATTTATTTAGATCTTCTTCAATTTCTTTCAACAGTTTTGTACTTTTCAGTGTGAATCTTGCACTTACTTGGTAAAATTTTCCCCTAAGTATTATATTTGTTTTGATGCTGTTCCACATGGAATTGTTTTCTAAATTCCATTTTTTGATTACTCATTGCTGGTGTGTAGAAATAATATTGATCTTATATCCTACAACCTTGCTGAAGTCATTTATTAATGCTAACAGTTATTCTCCTAGATGCCCAGGAATATGTCTTGTGGCCTTCCAGTTTCCCAGGAATACACTGGAATATTGCAAAGTGTCTGTGGACATCTCATTCCTCAGCTTTTCTTTTAAAGCTTTGCGGTTGGGTTGTTTTTTGCCCCAAACTGTTATCCATTGCCTCATGCCACCGCCATGTTAAAATATTTGCTTGAAAATGTTTTCCAGAAATGCCACCTGAGCAGAGGCTTTTCTCACTAGACAGCCCTCAGTCAGGTCAAAGGCAAGCCTTTCAAGTGAGGTCTTCCAGGGGACCACCAGACATGTACAACAATGACAGTTCTTTGGGGATGAGGCTTTGAAGGACCTCCCAGTCCATGCTGCTCGTTCTGGTACCAGGGATGTGGGCTGTTTTTCAAGGCTACCACTGGCATGGAGACCAAGGGTCAAGGGCAAGTTAAAGCAACACAGATCTCGTTGTTCTTACAGAAATTAATTTGTTTTCCTTGAATAAATTGCTCCCCCATTTGCTGCCAGCGTGTTGGTTAAATTCCCAGAGTTCAGAAGACGTTGATTCTGACCATTTTTGCCAGTTTTGTTGTTGCTGTTATTGTTGCTTCCATGCGGGGATGAATTTTCAGATGTCCTTCCTCCATCATTTTTACTGATTTTCCTGCAATTAAAAAAAAATCTATAAAGTCTCAATGGCCATAGGCTAATTAAATATTTATCACGAGAGATGATTAAGGAAAAAATAAATAAAAAGAGAAATAAATAAATAAATAAAAAGAGAAAATATAGTTCTCATAGAGGCTTTCCCAGATGGGTAGATGAAGTTTGAAAAGGTATTTCTATATTTAGTGCTGTCAAAATTAAGGTTAAAGTAACAGATGTTTCAAAAAGAAAAAAACCCTTTTTTTTCATTCAGGTTAAACACAGGCTTTAGAGTCAGAACTGAGTACCAACTCCAGCTCTGCTTCTTACGAGCTTGATGACTTAAGACAAGTTATGTAACTTCTCTGTGCCTCAGTTTCCTCATTTGTACAATTGTGTAATATATATATCACATAAGGTTACTGTGAGGATGAAATGTTAAATGCTGATCACATATGCATGGCAACCCAAAAGATATTAGTTTTGATAATTATCTTTATAATATTCTGCAAAAGTACACTAATAATTCTTGAGTAGAGTTAACCTAAAGTCAGATATTCTCTTCTTTCTTCCTGTTTCTTTTCTGTTTTTTTTTCCCCCTTATTTGTTTTAAAGAACTAAGGGGAAAAGAAAGAAAGAAAGAAAGAACTATGAAGAAAATCTATTCCAACATTTTGGAGTAAAATTTTGTTCCTCAAAATTAATTTGTTTATTTTATTGATATATAAACAAAATGTTATTTATTTATTCAGCAAACATTTATTAAGTGCCTAGTAACTATTAGGCACTATGTCAGGCAGAGGAATAATAATGACAATAAAGTGTGGTCCCTGCTCTCAAGTTGCTGACAGTCTAGGAGAGTGACAAGTAAACAGTTGATTACATACACAGTAACAAAGGCTATGGCACCAGGATACACACGGGACTATGTGATGGGAGTATGGCTTTCACCAGTTCCTCTTGGATTTCTCTCTTCTTTGGCTCCAGAACCAAGGAATTAGCCTTATTTTTGTCTTTAGCTGGGTAGTTTAAATCATGAAATTTTTCAAACTTTGTAGAGATGAAAGAAAAACACCTTGAATTATGGAGGACACTAGAAATAGTACTTTTTTACAGAGCAAGGGCTTCCTACCAGCATAGTCACTTCGAGGGTTTTTAACGTGAAAAGTACTTTGGCATATTTTTTCTTTGCTAGCCACTTTTTTTCTATTTTATTGTTTGTTTGTTTGTTTCTCTTCTCCACTTTATCATCTAGAGACCTGGGTAGTTCCCAGTGAAAGAGTGTTTTACAGATTCTAAGGGAGATTTATAGGTAAAGACAGAAAATGATTTTTTTTAACCTTCAAGTTCCATACGCAAAAAAAAAATGACTATAAACTTTCATGGAAGTAATTGAAAATGCAGATAATTTTAATTCCATTCCATTTTTCAGAATTCTCAATCGTAATCCTTTGCCAACAGTGGAAGATTCTTGTCTTTTTAAAGTGCCAGCATTAAACTATTTGTAAGTATTGTAACAGTTTCATGGCTCATGAGATAATTTCTGCTCCTTTTGACTTTCGTCAAAAATTGAGTACTTTGGCTAAACAGTCATAATTTAGATTTTAACTGGGTTATTGAAAATAAGAGTTATTGGCAAAGAAAAGGATTAAGAAAGAATATATATGGGTAAGAGAGCCAGCAGAGAATGAGAACAGTGTTGAAGAACACATATAGGTATGGAACATGAAGATGCATATAGGAATAGTATTTATCCAAGAAAGCAAAAAGGAATAAGGGGTACATTATTTTTTTAAAAAAGAGTGATCAAAAGAGGTAGATGCAATTGAAAATGAGAAGTGAGGCTAATAGAAAATGATTGTACTGTTCAGCACCAAGGTCATTAATTTGATGATGCAAATTTAAATTTCTTCCAAAAGAGCTCTTTGGAATTATCATCTATGGCAAGTAAGAAGCCAAAGTGGAAGTAATCCCATGTTACGTATCTTTTTCAGTTTAGAAATTTTGTCTTTGGGTTTTATATCATGCATGTTTGGGCTTCTCCTTCAGAGACATGGGAACAGCACAAGTGTCACTTACAGCAATTGAAAGCATCCTCATGATGACCCTTGAATTGGAAACACTGTAAGTTGATTTTTCTTACATTGATTTTCACTCAATTGTATTTTTAGGTTTGTTTGATTATCTTCTTAAGTCAGGTTTATTTATGTATAATTTTCATTTAACAAACTTCACTCTTTTTAAATATACAGTGTGATGTGTTTTGACAAACGTATAGTTCTGTAGCCACCACCACATTTGAGGTCAAGAAAACTTCTGCACTCCCAAGAGACCCCCCATGTCCCTCTGTAGTCAATCCATCCTCCTGTCACTACCAGCCCCTGGCAACCACCAATCTGATTTTTGTCCGTATAATGTTGCCTTTTCCAGAATATTTGATAAATGAAATCACGTGGTATGTAGCTTTTTGTTTTTGGCTTCTTTCACTTAGCCAGTCTCTTTGGAGATTCATCTGTTTTGTTGCACCTGTCAGTAGCTCATTCCTTTTGAGCGCTGAGCAGTATTCTAGTTGTGTGGATACGCAGTCATCGTTTGATGCACATTTGAGTTTCTTCTTGTTTTTTGGCTATTATGAACAAAGCCTCTGAAAGCACTCACATGTGTGTGTGAACATATGTCTTGTGTGAGCATATGTTTTCATTTCTTTGGGGTAAAATACCTCAGGGTGGGATTGCTTCATCATATGCTAAGTGCCTATTGAACTTTTTAAGAAACTGCTGAACTGTTTTCTAAAGTGCCTGTGCCATGTTGCTTTCCCACAAGCAGTCTATGAGAGTTGCAGATGCTCTACCTCTTCACCTGATCCTTATATTTGTTTTTAAAAAAATTTAGCCTTTCTAGTAGGTGTGTAGTTGAATCTCGTGGTTTTTGCCACATTTTGCATTTCTGTAATAGCTGATGATGTTGAGTGTCTATTCATGTGCAAATATCCTTTTAAATGAAGTGTCTGTTCAAATCCATTTTTTAATTGGATATTTGCATTGAGATTTAACAGTGCTTTATATAAAAAGCAATGGAAATAGTCCTTGCTCTCAGATATGTGTTTAGTAAATATCTTCTCCCAGATTGTGACTTATCTTCATTATATTAAAGTGTCTCTGAAAACTAGAAGTGTTAAATTTTTGATGAACTCTAATTTAGCAATTTTTCTTAATTTTTCATATTTATTTAATTTATTTATTTGGTTGTGCTGGGTCTTAGTTGCGGCAGATGGGCCCCTTAGTTGCGGCTCATGGGCTTCTTAGATCTGGCATGCGAACTCATAGTTGAGGCATGCATGTGGGACCTAGTTCCCTGACCAGGGATCGAACCCGGGCCCCCAGCATTGGGAACTTGGAGTCTTAACCACCACGGAAGTCCCTTAGCAATTTTTCTTAGATGGTTTTTGCTTTTTTGTGTCTTAATCTAAGAAATCTTTCTCTGAGACCCCACTGTCTAACCCCAAATCACAAAGATTTTCTCCTACGTATTCTTCCAGACGTTGTATAGCTCCATTTAGGTCTATGGTTCATTTTGAGTTAATTTTCATATACGTTGTGAGGGAAGGGTCAAGTTTTATTTTTTTGCAGTTTAAAAAACTATTTCTGTAGGACCCTATTGTGACAGTTTATTACACAACGTACTGCACCTTAAACTGTGCCATCCCCCCTCCCATATGGCAAGCTAATAGAAACATTCTGTTACCACAAGGCTAGTTGAGGGGATTGCGTGAGATTAGTATGCGGAAACGGCCCTGCATTTAGCAGTCTGTTCCAACCGTCTTTGTCAGGTCACCTGACAAATGACTGTCTTCACCGTGCCGTCACGCATTGGTCACTGCTCTAGCCTCATCTTCCTCAGCGTCCCACAGCATCAGCCACAATTGCGATCCCTCTCTTGTCAGCTACATGCCCTCCTCTCTGGATATTAAAAATTATTTCCCTGTTTAACGACAATACTGTTAATACACAATATTGAAGACATTAAATTCTTACACAATAATATTACCTAATAAAGTGTTGCTATTCAAATTTCCCCCATTGTCTCTCTTATATAATATCATTTCTTTTAACAGCTTTTTGAGGTACAATTGACATGCAGTAATCTGTGTTCACACACTCACATACATACACACCATGAAGACATCACGAAAATCAAAATGTCCATCACCTCAGAAAGTTTCTTAATGTCTCTTTGTAATCCTTCCCATCGTTCCTTGCACTTCCCAATCGCCATGCAACCATTGATCTGCTTTCTGTTTGCATTTTCTAGAATTTTATATAAATGGAATCATACAGTGTATACTTTTTTCTAACTGGCTTCTAACTCAGCATAATTATTTTAATCTTCATCCATATTGTTGTATATATCAGTAATTCATTTCTGTTTATTGCTGAATAGCATTCCTTTATATGGATGTACCACCATTTATGTATTGACCATTGATGGACATTTGAGTTGTTTGAGTCTTTGTCTATTACAGATAAAGTTGCTATGACTATTTGTGTACAAGTCTTGTATGGATGTTTACTTCCATTTCTCCTGGGTAAATGCCTGCCTGTAGAATGGCTGCATCATTGGTAAGTGTATGTTTAAGTTTTTTAAAAATACCTATTTTCCATAGTGGTTTGATCATTTTACATCTCTACCAGCAGTGTATGCGAGCTGCATTTTCTTCACGTTGTGGCCAACATTTGCTATGCTCAGTATTTTTAATTTTAGATAGTTTAATAGGTGTGTAGTTGTATCTCACTGTAGCATCCCTAATGATTAATCATGTCAAACATCTTTTCATATGCTTATTTTCCATCTGTATATCTTTGAATCTTTTATTTATATTTTTCTGGAGTTCTGAGAGTTCTTTATATATTCTGGAAATTAGTCCTTTATCCAATAGGTAAGTTGCTAGGTATTTTCTCCCATTCTGTGACTCATCTTTTCGTTCTCTCAGGAGTGTCTTTTGCAGGGCAGAAATTCTGAATTTCGATGGTGTCTAATTTATCTGTTTTTTTCTTTTATGCATTATGCTTTTGGTGTTGTATCTAAGAAATCTTGCCGAACTCAAGGTCATAAAATTTTTCACCTGTTTTGTTCTAGATGTTTTATAGTTTTATGTTTTACATTTAGATCTTTGAACCAATTTGAGTTCATTTCTGTATATGGTTTAGATGGAAGTTCCTTTTTTTTTCCTTTTTGCACCTGGATATTCAGTTGTTCCAGCATCATTTGTTGAAAAGACTATCATTTCTCCACTGAAACGCCTTTGAACCTGACAGTCAGTTCTCCCCCTCTCTCTACTTCAGAACTTTGTATTCTGTTCCTTTGGTCTTTTTGTCTCTCTTTACACTACTATCACAATGTCTTGAAGGTGTAGCTTCATAATCCTTGAAATCAGTTACTGTTAGTTCTTCAACTTTGTTCTTTCTCAAAGTTGTTTTAGTGATTCTAAATTTTATTTCCATATGAATTTTAGAATTAGCTTGTCAATGTCTATAGAAAAGCCTACTGGGGTTTTGATGTATAAATCGATTTGGGGAGAATTGATGTCTCAACAATATTGAATCTTCTGATCCATGGATACTTTATATCTCTCCATTTATTGAGGTCTTTCTTAATTTCCCCCGGCAATATTTTACAGTTTTCAGGGTGCAAGTCTTTTGTCAGACTTATTCTAAGTATTTTATATGTTTGATTCTTTTATAAGTAGCATTTTAAAACTTTGATCTCTGATTGTTTGTTGAGACAAATTCATCTTTTTGTATGTGGATCTTGTACCCTGCAAACTTGATAAACTCATTTATTAGTTCCAGTAGCATTTTCGTAGCTTCTATCAGGTTTTCTACATAATCATGTTATCTGCAAATAAAGATAGTTTTACTTCTTCCTTTGCATTCTGAATATCTCTTTTCTTTTTGTTGCCCTATTGCACTGGCTAGAACCTTCAGTGCAAGGTCAAATAGAAGCAATGAGAGCAGATATCCTTGCCTTGTTCCTGATCCTGGTGAGAAAGTACTTTGTCCTTCACCATTAAGTATGATGTTAGGTTTTTTGTAGAAGTCATTTATCAAGTTGAGGAAGTCTCCTTCCATTCCTAGTCTACTGAGGGCTGTTTTTTTTTCTTTAATCAGGAATGTATGTTAGATGTTTTCATTCTTTTCCTGCATCCATTGCAGTGATTATATGATTTTTCCCTTCTTTTCTTAATTTGTTTATTTATTTTTGGTTGAATTGGGTTTTCATTGTTGTATGTATCCAGTATTCTTAATCTTTTATGTAGATCCATATTCCAATCTGGTGTCATTTTCCTTCTGCTTAAAAATACTTCTTTTAACATTTCTTATTGTGAAAGTCTACTAGCAATGAATTCTTTCAGCTTCTGTATGTCTGAGATAGTCTTTATTTTGCTTTTGTTTTGACAGATGTGGGTATAAAATTCTAGCTTGATAGAATTCAATTCACTACTTTAAAGATGTTATTCCACTGAGTTCTCGTTTATGATTTTTCAAGCAAGAATTCTGCTGTCATTGTTATCTTTGTTCCTCTGTACGTAGTGTATAATTTTTTCCTCTGGCTCCTTTTAAATTCTTCTCTTTATTGCTGGTTTAGAGCAATTCGATTATTTTCTGTGCCTTGGTGTAGTTCTGTCCATGTTTCTTCTGCTTAAAGTTCATTGATCTTCTTGACTTTGTGGGTTTATAGTGTTTACCAAGTTGGAAAAATTTTGGCTATGATTTCTTCAAATTTTTATATTTCTCCTCTCCTTCATGGACTCTAAGTACACATGTATTAGGCCACTTGAAGTTGTTGCACAAGTCACTGAGGCTCTATTCATTTTGTTGTTGTTTTGTTACTCCTTTTGTTTCATTTTGGATAGTTTCTGTTGCTATGCCTTAATGTTCACTGACCTTCTGCCGTGTCTAATTAGCCTTTAACCTCCTGCAATATCTTTTTCATTTAGACATTGTTTTTAATCTCTAGAAGCTCAATTTAGGTCTGTTTTACATTTTGCATGCCTGTACTTAACATTTTCAGGGTTTAGTCTGGGTGTTTTAACATATGAAATACAGTTATAATAACTTTTCTTCATGTATAATAACTTTTTAAAAGTTCTTTCCTGCCCATTCTAACATCTGTATCGATTATGGGTTATTGTTGATTGATTGCCTTTTCTCCTCAGTATGGGTCATATTTTCCTACTTCTTTGCATGCTTGCATGCAATTTTTCATATGATCCCAGATATTGTGAGTTTTAGTTTATTGTGTGTTATGTATATTTTTATTCCTGTAAAATGCCTGGGCTTTGTTTTGGGTGAAATTAGGTTACTCAAAACACTTTTCTTCTTTTAGGTCTAGCTTTTAAGGTTCGTTGGGTAGGAGTCCAAGTAGCCTTTAGTCTGGAGCTCATCATTTGCAACTACTGAGACAAGTCCTTTCTGCGTATCATGAGGTTTTCCAGTCTGACTTGTAGGAACAGGTACTATTCCTACAACCCTGTGTGATATCCAGTTGTTCTTCTTTTTTTTTTTTTTTTTTTTCTTTTTGCGGTATGCGGGCCTCTCACTGTTGTGGCCTCTCCCGTTGCGGAGCACAGGCTCCGGATGCGCAGGCCCAGCGGCCATGGCTCACGGGCCCAGCCGCTCCGCGGCATATGGGATCCTCCCAGACCGGGGCACGAACCCGTATCCCCTGCATCGGCAGGCGGACTCTCAACCACTGCGCCACCAGGGAGGCCCCAGTTGTTCTTCTTATTAATCCTTTCATGTGGTTCTTTTCCTGGCATCAAGTTATTCCTCACACAAATGTACTGACCCATACTTTGTTGAATTCTCAAGAGCTCCCTCTGCATATCTCCAGAGTTCTTTGTCTGTGCACTTCTTTTCTCTCTGATACTCTGCTTTGTGAACTCTAGTTACCTTGGTTTTCCCAGACTCTTCTCTCCATTTCGTCTGTCAGGGAGCCCACTAGTCTCTGTCTGGACTTCTCTTCCCTGTACCATGACGTGGATACTCTCTCAGAGAAGTAAGGGCAATTATAGGGATCACTTCATTTATTTCCCATCTCCTCGGGAATCACTGAAATGTATTGCCTGAGGTTCCGTTTCTTGAAGACTGTTGTTTCATAGGTTCCATCTGATTTTTTCCTTGTTTCAGCTGGGAGGTTAAGTTGGCCCTTGTACTTCATCTTGGCCAGAAGCCAATAACATTCTTTAAGTCTGTTTTGTTTTGATACAGGATCCAATTAAAGATGAGGCATTGCATGTCATGTCTGTGTTTCGGTTAACCTAGAATTTTTCCCTACTATCTTTTTTTGGTCTTTTATGACATTGGCTTTTTTGAAGAGTCTAAGCCAGTTGTCTTGTAAATTGCCCCACAATCTGTATTTGTCTGTTTCCTCATTAGATTCAAAGTAAACATTTTGGGGAAGAATACTATATAGGTGATGTATTCTTCATACTTCATCCCTTGAGGTGGCCCAGTGCTAAGTTTGATCACTTGATTAAGGTGGTCTATTCCATATCTCTCCATTGTAAAGTTATTTTTCCCCTTGGTAATTGATAAATAATATGTGGGGTGATCCTTGGGATCAGTGAAGATCCTACTTTCAAACAACTCTTCACCCAACTGTGCATCAATGATAATCCTTGTCTGAATCGATTATTACATTGATCGTTGCAAAATAACACTTTCCTAATTCTAGCCTTCCTTTTGCATTTATTAGCTGACATTATTCCATAAAGAAGAGCTCCCCCACTTTTCATTTGGAGTATCATTATGAACTCATGTGCTTTTTTTTCAATTAACTGTGTTATACCTTATTATAATGATAATGTTATTCTTTGGAATGTTCCTTTTGTCCAGATTTGGTCAATGCGATCTCTGTTATTGTTTAGCCACATGATGCTTTTTTATTACTAGAATAATTTCTAATATATTACTCCTCACAAATAGGAACTGAGAAAGTGACTCCAGAATGTGCGGTCTTATTCATACTCTTCTTAGAAGTCTGCCTTCTTCGGGTGTACTCTCAACCCAAAGTGAGGCTTTCGGGTTGGAAGGAGATACTTCTGAATTAAACTGCAGTTCAATGTCACCCAATTCTAATCCCTATTCCCTTTTTTCTAGGCATATCATACCTACTGCCATCCTAATCCTTCTGTTGGGCACCTCTCTCCTCCTCGATATTTATTTCCAACAGTCAAGGGCAGCAATTGGCCAACCGGCCCCTATCCAGTTCTATAGTCCATATGCCCCAAGAACTCCTTTTTGCACTGGTCTGTGGTGGCCTTGGCCTACCTCTTCTACCTACTCAGGTAACTCTTTTACCACGAATTTAATGACCTGTGTTTCCATTTATAGGATCTTACCCAGCCGGAGGGCCTGCTGCCTCTGCCAATTTAAAAATACTATTGAGGTTGTCTGTGAGACAGTCAAGCTGCGTTGTGACAGTGAACGCCTGAGGGACGTCACACGTTGTGGTGAGTCTCAATTGCGGGATAATACATTTTTAATTTTTAATTTAATTTTTTATTTTTAATCAAGGATGATACATTTTAAAACTAATGATGTAATTACATTATTTTAATACATTCATTCAGAGTTCCAGCTCCCTAAATTTCTAAGAATTACCCCCTTGCTAAAAATCAGATTCTTGGTTACATTATTAAGCTAAGAATAGCTCAGTTACATTATTAGCTTCATAATGTAACTGATCTGCATATGTAAAGGAACCAGAGAAAGGAATGGAAGGGGGAAGGGAATTCACATTAATGGCCACATATCCTATGCTGCCCTCTGTGCAAATGAGAACTTATTCACATAGTACATCACAGTTTGTAAACTGATTTTATATACATTAGGTCTCAAGTACCCTTTGTCTTATAAGACAGGTGTAAATATAGTTTTGTTTATTTTGTTTGTTTCTGCAATTTTATGAAGAGTACAAGTGATGCTGTTTTAGGTCCTATCTGGAGCCTGAGAGTTTCTGGTTCCATAAGCAGAAGCTGCTACCAAGCCCTTCTAATGCATGGGAGAGCTAGTTATTTCTTTGACTGTCCAGCTCTGAACTTGCTCTGAATCGCAAGTTTTTCTATCCACAAAACACTCAGGGGCTTTCAACTATTTTTCTATATATTAGATTTATGGGCACTAACTTGATGACTTCCAAAATGTGCTTTCATGCCCAGGTAGCTTGAATACAGGTCTCTTTCAGTGATCTAGAGCACATCATAAATAATAACACTTTGCCACTTATATAAAGACAAAATGGCTGATTTTTCAACACAGTTTTTTTTTTTTTTTTCCCTTTGGCCACAAAGCTGGTGGGATCTTAGTTCCCCCACGAGGGATTGAACCCGGGCCACAGCAGGGAAAGTGCCGGGTCTTAACCACTAGACCACCTGGGAACTCCCCCAAACATTTTTTTTTACTAATTATATTACTCCCTTCTCCCCCAGAAGTGGGCAGAAAAGGCATTTTTACTCTCCTTTTACCGGTGAGGAAAAACAAGATCAGAGGTGTTAAGTGCTATGACCCTAGGGCCCCGATCTCCTGTCCCCAGTTTGGGGCTCTCAGCTAGCCTCTGCTCCTCCTTTCTCATGACCCTTCCCTCCTCCTTTGACCCTCACCAAAAATACTTTCAATCCTTTTGGAAGACAAGCCCAGCTACACAATGGTACACATTACCTTCACACAGTCAGAAGATTTGGATGGTTCCCCAAGTAGAGCTGGAAATATTAGAAGTAAAATGAATTGAAAGCAAAGTAGCCATCCGACAGAAGTTGCTTTTTCCCGTCTACATTTTAGGGCCTCAAGTATTATTCCATTGATTTGTTGAACATTCCACATGGGCATACAATCTGGCAAATCTCTTAACTTATACCCGAGATCCCTGCCCAAATTTTAGCAAAGAGCCAGGGCGGACATAGTGTTTTTTTTCTGTATAGAGCCTTCTGTTATGGGGACTGGGATATATAGAAGCAGGGACTAAACAAAGGACTCAGTGGGTAGTTGGAGAAGGACATGTCCAGATGACGACCTGTTAGCGGCGGTGGTTGTCGTGGAGATCTGTGATAGCAGCAAGAACACAAGCACACTGAAGAGGTGGAGAGAGGAAGCCTCACACTCCTGTGCCTCTGAGGCAGGACAGGATGGGGTATATGAATGTGAGGAGTCACAGTAGGTCTGCAGAGAGTCCAGCTGATTAGGGGAATATTTGTCTTCCAGCCTTGGCTTTTCTTGAGTACTGGCCCCTGGGAACCAGTGGAGTAATCCTGAATATAGTTCCTATGTTTCACGCTACAGAATTTTCTGAGTAGATAGCCCCTTTTTCAAGAGAGACCTTTTTCACATTTTGTTGTTGCCAGTCATAGGCTTAAGTGTGGGTTTCTTTTTCTCCTAAGTGGCACTCAAACTTTGACTGATTCCTCATTTCTTTGGCTGTGGACTGACAAAAGGCTGTCCCATCAGTCTTCAGTGATGAAAAACAGTCCCTTCTCTTTTGACAGATGAAGAAACATCTATAGAGAATGCAGGAGGATCGTTGATGCAGGTGTTACAAGCCCAGCAGAAGAACAACAGCACCGAGCTGACTATTGAGTCAGAGAGGATGTCCTCACATAACAGTGCTGTCAGCTTGTCAGGCTTCATGAATGAGCAGCTGGACTTTCATAATAAAAGTGATATTATCAGTACACTAAATTACATACTGCCTTATATCTCAGAGGGAAATCTAGGAGATGTGGAATCAACATTATTACCATTCATTCAACTTCTTTTTTCAAATAAACGAGATGGACATATGCCGCTGGGCCTTTTGAAAAACAATACAAGGAGCCTTTCTGTTAAACCTGTACCCAACAATTCAACTAATAAAAACAAATTGAGGGAACTCCATTTTGTGGAAAATTTGTTAGATGCAGAAACTCAAGAAAAAATTGATGAGGTTAAAAAGGAAGAAAAACCTGCCACGTGTATGCGTTCCAACCTTTTAAGTGCCATGTTTACACGCTACATCTTTCAAAAGAAATTAGAAACTGCCCAACCACAGAAAGACAGCCTAGCAAAGATTGAGAGTACAGAGGAAAAGCTGCTGAGAGTGAACAAGGTCCTCAAGGGGCATACAGAAAATGCACCTCAAAGCAGTGGGAGATGAGAGCGTCAGGAGGGAACAGAATGCCCAGCCATCTGTGGCGAGCACTGCCAAAGAATGAAAGCTCAGGAGGCCATCCCCAAGAAAGCTGAAACAGCTTCTCGTGGTGCAGAGGCCCAGGAAGCTGGTGGGAAAGTCCTCCAATGCAGAGTCTTCATTCCTAAAGGAACACAAGGCCGCAGGCTCCTCTTCCCTGAAACCGTACTTCAAGGGCAGGCCTTGTGCCTCCATCCCGCCAAAATCCCCATCTGAGGTTAAAAGCCAATCAAAAGACTTATCCAACGCTATTCATGTTTTCGAAGATGCAAAGGCAAGAGTTAGAAATATTAAGGACTTCGAATTAATCTCACATTCTGGAAAAAAAATACATCTTCCATAAAATTAGGTCTCATCGGGTCCACAGAAAACCCAAAGTTAAAAGGAGTCGAGGGGCTTCCCTGGTGGCACAGTGGTTGGGAGTCTGCCTGCCGATGCAGGAGACACGGGTTCGTGTCCTGGTCCGGGAAGATCCCACATGCCGTGGAGCGGCTGGGCCCATGAGCCATGGCCGCTGAGCCTGCGCGTCTGGAGCCTGTGCTCCGCAATGGGAGAGGCCACAACGGTGAGAGGCCTGTGTACCGCAAAAAAAAAAAAAAAAAAAAAGGGAGTCGAAAGTTCAGAAAGAAAAGTTCACTTGATAGAATGATGCTTGCAAGCCCTCCGTTCTCTGTCGTGAGGAGTCTCATAAATTCCCCTCCACGAGAGGCTGTTTCGTCTTCAGGAGAAGTGACTTCTCAGGAAAATCCTTTTCCAGAATTATTTTCTCTTTCAGACCCTTCTGCAGAAAACACTACTTCAGAAAACAATACTGCACAAAATGTTTCTGAAGCAATTATTTCTACAGGAAACGCTACTCTGCCAGGAGGAACCGGCCCTGGAAACACTAGCCATAGGAACGTCTCCACTGCACATTCTACTGTTGCTGCAGACAACAGTATGCCAGCTGTTCAACACAGCAACAAAACACAATGGGAGCACCACAACATGGTCACTGAATTATCCTCTAAGCCCACAGGCTTCACTTTCCCAGGGCTCGCATCCCCGGGTGATCAAGTTGAAACTCAGCTAAACCAGCAGCTCTGGTCCCTCATCCCCAACACTGACGTGCAAAGGCTCATTTCTCATGTTATCCAGACTTTGAAAATAGACTGCTCGGACACCCACGTGCAGCTGGCCTGTGCCAACCCCATCTCTAGAACAGGCCTCCTGATGAAGCTTCTCAGCAAGCAGCAAGAAGTAAATGTGTCCAAAGCGGAATGGGATATGGACCAGTGGAAAGCTGACAACTATATCAGTGAGAGCACAGAAGCCCAGAGTGAGCAGAAAGAGCAGGAGTCAAGTGAGGTGAGGATAACCCCTGACACATGGGACTTGGACTTTTACTCAGTTTAGGACATGCCATTAACGTGCCCAAGCGGGAATACCACGGGCTCCTAGTCAGTATCTTATCTTCAGCCATGAAACGGGCTAAGACAGTGATCTCCAACTTTGCTCATTGAGAGAGTGTGTCACTATTCCTAGGGTAGACGCGAAAAGGACATAACACAAGATAAATAAATTGTAGATAAATTGTAGAAGAAAATGCTAATGATAAGACTAATAACATTCAATTTGACTTGTTCTTATAGAAGCTACTCGCCTGGAAGGATTGGGTTTCATAGTAGTTTAAGAAGAGTTAGCTATCGTTTAGAATAGGATTAAGAATCGTAAGTTTTCATCCCTTCTATCTCCTTGTTTTTAAAAATTGTTATATATTTTTTTAGCTCACAAAAGAAGTTCCAGGTTATGACTATAACAACAAACTCATCTTGGCAGTATCTGTACCTGTAGTAGTGACGATTTGTGTTAGAATTCTCTGTCTCATTGAGGTAAGGACAATAATTAATTCAGATTCAGAACCCAGAAACTGAGAATCAAATCCACCTTTCCTCCTGCTACTACTTGATTCTTCCCTTTAGCCATGAGGACTGACATACACTTTGTTCTTTTAATGAAAAGTATATTCCCAGGATGTTTTTTTTGTGTTTTTTTTTTTTTTTTTTTTTTTTTTTTTGGCTGCGTTGGGTCTTCATTGCGGTGCGTGGGCTTCTTACTGAGGTGGCGTCTCTTGTTGTGGAGTACGGGCTGTAGATGCACGGGCTCAGGAGTTGTGGCACACTGACTTAGTTGCTCCGCAGCATGTGGGACCTCCCCAGACCAGGGATCGAACCTGTGTGCCCTGTGCTGGCAGGCGGATCCTTAACCATTGCACCACCAGGGAAGTCCCCACAGGATTTTTAAAAGGAACTTCACTCCCAGGAGATCCCTATGGAATTGGATCCCTGATAACAAGCTATTGGACTATTTTGACACGTGAAGTTTATAAGAAGGCCAGAGTTGACATGATAGTAAATTTTCTTCAACCCAACAAAGTATGCTGATTTGATGTACTCACCAGTCACTCTCATTCTACTGTTGATTTCTTTCCTTCTTGGCTGAAGTGATGAGAGATATAGGATCTCCATACTCAAGGAGCTATCAGTCACCCTGGGAGGGCTAAAAGGGCATGCCTAAAAGACAAAAGTGTGATCTCGTCAATTCCTCAGGTTTACTTAGCAGCTGTCTTCTCCGGTGTATTAGGAATTGTGTAGATAGGTTCCATTAAAACACTGCAAGTAAACTCTTGCAGCAGGCTACCCTCAAATATTTATAGTAGCCTATTCCTGGAGCTAGCCTGTTTACCTTTTGTTCAGTTACATAGTGGTTGATTACTTTTCCCAGCAGGCAGTTGCTAACATTAAAAGAGTGATTTTAATAGGCTGACAGTCTTGATTCTACCCTACCACTCCACATTACTTTAGTTATCTTTTCTCCTGTGATGGCAGCCCTCCATTCCAGCCAAAGCAGCTCCTCACTATACGCTAGTTACACCATAGCCATTCCTACTTTTGTCTGTGCCTTTGTCCATCGAAAATTCCTTTATTTTGCTTTGCCTGTGGAACTCCTATGAATCTCTGAAAAGCCAACTCAAGTTCAGATATCTTTCTCTGTAAAGCCTTCCCTGAATACTCCAGCCCTCCTGATCCTAGTCCTGTGAGGTTTGTCACCATTTCTTAGGGGCCATAGCAAAGTAGTCCCCCCTCCCCTCAGAACTCACAAAAGTGGTAAGCAGTTTTTTGAAAGGCAGCCCCCCAAGAGAGAACCACCAAGGTTAGCACATCATGGAGCTGAGCAGAGATGTGTAAGGACCAATGGCTTCCTGGCCTATCACACTTGAATCAAACCTGACATGATGTACTAACTTCTAAAGAGAAATGTGTCTATCTGCAGGAGGGTTGGTCACTAGTGAAAGCATAGAAAAGGTGAGGAGAGACCAACATGGGCAGTGCCCATCCTCACATTGCCCAAGAGTAGAGATGGCACCTTAGGCAGCATAACTGAGGAGTCAGGCCCACTAGCCAGGCTGCCTGTTGAGGAGATGGATGGATCCAGTTACCTCAGGCCTTCCCATTAAGTTCTGGATTCAGCTGATTCCTTTTCTAATTCTGATCTCACCAAGTAGCCTTCGATTCTGTGATTGTGCTTTAGTGTGCCACGGAGGCCTGTCCCCACAGAAGGTAATTCTCTGATTGTGTAGACACAGATGCCCCGTGTGTAGAACAGATGTATTTCTCATTGTCAAGTAATAATTTGGCATTCTGATGTTTGATCAATCCTGTGATATTGCTAAAGTGAGACTGCCACAACAGGAAGACGTGAGTTGTCTCTTGGTGAGGAAGAGTATGATTTCTGAGCCTAGGAGGCTGGGGACTAGCTTGCTAGTCATTGGCCATTGCCCAGACTGTACCCTCTACATCTCAGGTGGCATATGGCCTTTGGCATGTTTAGAATTTCTGTAAAGTCCCCTTTTTTATTGTTTTTAACTTCTTGCATTTGTTTTGTTTTGTTTTGTTTTGTTTGGGCCTGTGTGATCTTAGTTCCCCAAGCAGGGATTGGACCTGTACCCTCGGCAGTGAAAGCGAGGAGTCCTAACCTTTATTTCCTCTCCCCACATATACGATAAGCTTTTGGAGGACAGGGACCATGCAGTGTTCTTCCTATGGTAGACAATACTGGTGTTCAACGGAAGAGAGATGAGGCGTTATGTCAATTCCACAGTGAGGACTAATGCAACCGAATATTTATTTGAAGTAGGATAGAGTCCAGCAATAGACCCCTGTGTTCTTAAGACTTTTGAAATGTCATGTTTTAATATTGCAATCAGGGGAAGAAAATGAATAAATGGTGATAGAATAGCTGCCTAACTATTTGGGGGGTAAATAGCAGATCCCCATGTTTCATGTTAAATAAACATATATCCATAAATGTGAAAAAAGACCACATAAAGGTATTAGAAGAAAATAAAAGCAATATTTCTATAATCTTCTGGTGGGAAAGAGCCTTCAGAGCCTGATGCCACAAGCAGAGCCTTTGATATATTCCACCATCTTGTCTGTGACACCAGCTTAGCACTGATTCATGCCAAGCGTAAGATGAAGAGTTTTCCATATATTGTCTGATTTAAAGCCCACAGTCCTGTGAGGATGATATTACTATCCCTCCCTCATAGATGAAGGAGATCAGTGTAAGGCCCCAGCGGCCAAACCGAAAGCAGAAGGCAGTTTCACCCGACTGCAAAGCTGGTGCTCCCTCCTCCACTCTTTTGTCTTGTCTCCTTAGAGACAAAAACACTGGAAATATTCGAAACACTGAAATTCAATGAAAGCCAGTATTTCTTTACCATAAAGAGTTTTTGTTTGTTTGTTTCGAAGTGGTGGGGTTTGGCCATGCTGTGCAGCTTGCAGGATCTTAGTCCCTTGACAAGGGATTGAACCTCGGGCCACAGCAGTGAAAGAGCCACGCCCTAACCAGTGGACCACCAGGGAACTCCCAAGAGTTTTGTAAGTCAACAAGAAGAAGACAAACAGTCCAGGGGAAAAGGGGGCGAGGGCTGTGAAGAGTAGGAGGTGTGTTGACAGTCTGCCACCATATCTGCCTGTCGTCTCCTCATGGCTCATGTGGGGTGGGTTTTGTTAGCCAGGCCTTTGTCACCTCGTGACGTAAAAATCACCTCTAAGATTTTCTTCAAGTACTTTTATAATCTGTCCAGAATTTGTTGTATTTGTTTGTTCGTGTGGTTGAGGTAGGGGATCTAACTTTTTCCCCCTACATGAAGATCTGATTCTTTTCAAATCTTTCACTGAATGGTTTATTCTTTCTTCCCTGGTCTACTATGCTATCTTCATCTGGATGCTGTTCTGTGATCCAGTTATCTTGTCCTGTACCAGTACTGATATCACACTGCTTAATTCCAGTTGCTCTATAACATATTTTATATCTGGTAGGGCAAGGTCCTACTCTTTGACCTTCTTTGGCATACATCTCATAACTATTCTCACATATATTCTCTACCAAATGTCAGCTGGCCAGGTTTATTTAAAAATTATTTTGGTTATAAAATGGATTGCATTGAATTTTTAGTTTCATTTGAAGAGAATTGACCTCTTTACAACATTCTAGGAGGATGGTATCTCATGCCACGTAAGTACTTCTTAATGTGCTTCAAAAAAGGTTTAATATTTTCATCACATAGGTCTTACAAATTTGTGGCTAAATTTATTCCTAGGTGCTTTATGCATTTTTATTGATATAGTAAATGGGATGTTTCTTCTGTTTTTTAGTTAGTTAGTTGTGTTATATGGGAAAGCTATTGAGGCTAATATGTTGATCTCTTGATTTTGTATGGAGCCATCTTACTCATGTTACTTCCAATAAAATTTCAGTTGATTCTTTTGGTCTTTTTGGGTCCCTTGTTTCATATGCAGATATGTTTGTCTCTTCTTTCCAATACTTCGTTTTTCTCATCGTACTGATTAAGACCTCCTCCACAATGCTCAATAGTAGCAGTAATGATTGGGCATCCTACTCTTGTTCCTGACTTTAAAACAATGCTTAGGTTTTTGCCAGATACTTTTATTTTCTTTTCCTACTTCTAAGAGTTTTTATTAGGAATTATCTGTTGAACGTTATCTAAAACAGTCAATAAAATATATCGCCAGCTGCATGCAAGACCCTAAGTTAGGTACTGTGGAAGAGTCAAAGGATTCTTAAACAGGGTAGAATTCCTTTCCTTGAAAGAGTTATCATCTTACTGGATAGATCAGATTTAAAGTAAAAAGGAATGAATAAGGATTTGGAAATAGTTGTAATGGATAATCATGATCCTGTTTTCTTTCAAAACAGATTTCTTCTCATAGAATTGCAAAAGAGGAAGATAGAAAAAGAAGCAGAAGGTAAATATTGGTCTTTGAAAGCAGAATTTTACAACTAGAGGAGAACTTAGAACTCATCTATTTCAGTTTCCTCACCAAAGGCAGGAAGAACGCTTAATCACCCTAATGGTTTACCCTAGTTTATTTATCAGCAGAATTAGCTCCCCAGCCCAAGCTGAGTTAGAACAGGACTGGCACACATTCATCTGCTCTCACTAGTCCTTTAAGGAAAGAGGGTGGACGGGGAGAGGTTTTGGTTGTACCTGTTCCTGCTGGGCTGATGCCTGGCTCCCAGGCATCAGGCCAGGCCAGAGGCCTTCTAGGAGGCTCGGGGGTAGGGAGGGCCACATGGTTGGGGATTTAGGGGCTGGCCTCACTCAAAGCTGACGAAAGGTAGAACATATGAGTCCCTCCTGGAAAGTGGCAAGAAAACTTTCCTTCTCATCGTACTGTTTTTCAGGCCCCTACTCTCTATTCCCTTTATCCAAACCTCATAGAATTTTAACCGGGAGAAACTTTAGACACTAGTTTGTCTCTTCCTTTTGTAATAAGGAACTGGAGAAAGAGAAAGGGAAACTATCTTGCCCCATGGTCATACTGCTAGTGATTACCGAGAAGAAGATGGTCCCTTTCCACTGAGGACTTCTCCACTGATCACACACTGTGCTTGGGCTGTGAGCTACGTTTTATGTCACAGTCGAGTAGACACATACTATATGGACATAAGTAGTTTCTGAAACAAACTTATTGTGCACTCTGATTTTTTTCTCTTCTATTTGTATTCGAAAAGAGTATTTTGTGCTTCCCTGCTGGTCGTGGCCTTTAAACGGATTCCACAATTCACTGACACCTGAGTGACAGCCTGCAGAGTGAAAGTCAGAGAGCTATAGATGACTTTGCTCGTTGGGTTCAGGTGTTTACTTGGTGTGATTCAACTTATAGGATAGAGCAGCCAGGAAAATAAAATCGCCTTCTCCCCACACCCACACCCCCAGCAAATGCTGCATGTGCGACTAAGTCCGAAGCGGACTGGTGTGAAGCGCGTCTAAGGGAGTAACAAGTTTCTGCCCAGTGCCGTTGTGCAGTGTTTTCACTGCACGAGGGCAGTTGGCCAAGGGCAAAGAAAGGTGAACGGGGCTGAAAATCCTGC
Source organism: Mesoplodon mirus (assembly GCF_964341445.2). Taxonomy (NCBI): domain Eukaryota; kingdom Metazoa; phylum Chordata; class Mammalia; order Artiodactyla; family Ziphiidae; genus Mesoplodon; species Mesoplodon mirus. Next base: position 10,025 of record NW_028294405.1, on the reverse strand, counting down.
CTATGCTCCATGCTAAGCCACATACAAATGTCTCTCCAGAGACACTTGGGGTCCATTTTGGACAGACACAGAGAACTTCTGGAAGGCCAGCATGCATGCAATGATTTTCATGATCCCGGGTCTGTGGTGGTTTTGCTCATTGTGATTATGGACTGAGGTCCCCATTTAGTCCTAATGAAAGCAGAGATAACACATTGTGAGAGCGATGAAAAGTGACATGCAACACTAACTGTGTGTGTTTTCCTCCAAGGGGCTTTTTTTTGATTTCTGCTGCGTAAGAGCAGCTCAGGGGAAAGTGAGAGTCAGGTAGATGTGAGGAGGATAAAGTACTGTGGCCAGAGAAAGCAGGGGAGATGCAGAATTAATATTTCCCTTTCTGTGTTCTAGGAGGGCTTTTTCGGGAGAAGGCGGCCACTTTGGCTTAGGGATATGTATAGGCCTCTCAGCGCCACACGCAAGGAAAACATGGCCCAAAAGCTACACGACAGGGAGTCTTCTGATGAGGATGAGATATTTCTGCATCCCAGCAGGAGGCCCAAACTCGTCATCCAGAGCTCACTGAGGAGGCTGAATCTTTACCTCATCAAGAGGCCCCTGCTCAGCATCCACAGACCCCTGAGGACGTTGAATCTTTTTCACCCCAGGCAGAGGCCCAGGCTCAGCATGCAGAGCCCACTGAAGAGGTAGAACCGCCTCCACTTCCGCAGGAGGCTCCATCTCAGCCTTCAGAGGCCCCTGAGGAACTAGAAACTTCAAGTCCTCAGGAGGCCCGCGCCCGGCCCTTGGAGACACTTAAGGAGGTTGTAGTTTGACCATGTGTTCATCATGGGGTAAATGAAGCTCAGCAGTCACACTTGTACAATGGCACTGTTAAATCTCTGGCTCTGGCACTTCCCATAAGTCCACAGGTCACTAAAGAGGTTGAACCTTCTCCAGTCCAGCAGAAGACCCCATCTCAGCCTCCAGAGCTCCTTAAGGAAGTTGTAGCTCAGTCTCCATTGTATCCCGAGGTGACAGTTCCAGCACAGAGCAGGATCATGCTGAGCATCCAACATCACCCAGTATCAAGAGCAGTGGTTCTCAACCAGGGTGATTTTGCACACAGGTGACATTTGGTAGTGTCTGGCGACAGTTTTGCTTGTCAGAACTGTATATGCTACTGGCATCTAGTGGACAGAGACCAGAGATGCTACTAAACATCCAACAGTGTACAGGAGAGCCTCCCACAGCAAAGAATTATCCAGCCCAAAGTGTCAATAGTGCTGCCTAGCTAGAGAAATAAAGATGACTTAACACAAGTATTTAATGAGCATTTAGTATTTTGTATCTACTGCACCACATATATAATCATGAAAGTATAAATCATAATATCTCCCACAGTGAGATTTCTTTAGTGTATGGAGGGAGTAGTGATGTTATGTTTCATCATATATAAATTAGAATTATTGCCAAAGGATAAATGTTCTGAAAGAATATCTGTTTTTCTAATTCTTTTGCTTGTGTCTTTTTTTGTAGAAATCTTGGTTGCAATTTACTCCCAGAACTGAGCTTTGGAACGTTTCAGGCCTGGCATGGAATGCAGTTTTTACACAAGTTGTAAGTGAAATAGAAGATGAATACATGTAAACAACTGTGTGTAAAAACAATCATGCAGTTATTGGTTAGCTGGGTGTAAGTAAGCCCAGTATGAATTCTGGAAAGTATGTCTTGAGAGCCATTTATTTTTTTTTTCAAATGAGGAAACTAAGGTACAAAGAGGCCAAGAGACTTGTTTAACTCATATATATGAAAGGCTCTGCTTTCCATAGTACTGATCTTTGGCATGGTCAATTAAAGGCACCGAACAGAAACACTCAGATTAGCATTGTCATGGAATCCCACTCCATGGATGCCTCTCCAATATGCGAATGGTCCAGGCACTTCCACTTTTGAATTTCGCTTTGATTCCTTTTCATGTGCAAAGTTCCTAACTGCTTAAAATGTATGCAACACAGAGCTGCAGAGAACTAAGTTTAGCAGGGTGTGGTTCAGTGGGTGTGGGTGCTTCCCCAACCATCATTAGCTCTTTTAAATGGTAAAGCAGAAAGAATTCCTGAACACCCACCACAGGGCTCTCCCCAGCCACCCAGAACATTATTTTTCAAAAAAGCATATATTGCTGAAGTGAATTATCTGTGGCCAATAGGAACCTTTGAGGTATGGAAAAAGACGTTGTTTGTGTTCAGCTGTAGTGTGAAAAATATAAAGAAAAGACTTTGCTGCGGCCTAATTCAATATGTTTTCTTTGCTGACTACTCTTCAATAAGAAGTGTGGGTTTTACACCCCTTCAGCTCAAAACTTCTCTGATTTCTCATGGCACAAGGAAATGATAGTGGGTACGTTCAATGGCCCGAAGGCGATTTTAGACTCAAGGTAAAGAGCTCTTCTACACCTGGCTTTGGAAAAGACTCTCTTACCTGTCTTATGGTTCAGAAATCCAGTTTCACACAGTTCCCACATTTTGGGTTAATGAAGGTGTTGAGGCTGTGTCTGGAGCTGGATTAACAATTCCTGCAGATGCCTATCTTTAGCGGCCTCCTTCCTTTCCCTTGTTAGTTTGCTGACGCCTACCTTGGGGAGAGAGCACCAAGGGTCGGTTTTTCTTTTGTTAGCACACCGGAGAGCAGGCTCGTGAGGTCCCTTCACCAGGAGGTTTTAGTAGCGTCAGTACAACGTCTTAAACTCACCACTTTCCTAAACATCCTAGAACACCAAGAGTTCCTTATAAGAATCAGAGTTTCACTATAGTTAATGTAGGCAACACAGGAAAATACATTGTGGAAATAAATAAATAAATCACAGTTTAAAAATTAATGAATTCATTCCAAAACATTCACTGAGTGCCATGCCCACTGTCTGTGAACACTGTACTAAGTGCTGGGGATACAAAGACGCATAGGGCAGGGACTTTGTCCCCAAGAAGCTTTCATACTGGAAGGAGAAATATGGATGTCGATGGGAAAACATACATGAGAGCCATTCTAGCATCTATGCAGCAGGGTAACAAGGTGAGGGAGGGGGGGGGGTGATGAAGTAGCAAATGGGTGGTAGGTTAGAAAAGATTTGTAATGGAAGAGGCACCAACTTGTTCCTTTGGAATTTGTGCTCCTCTTAAATGACAGAAAAAGGTAGTGAAAGAATCAGAACTACCTGGTGTTGTAAATAAATTAGTACTGTACTCCGAAAACTCATTCACAGTTACTTTCAAAAGATTGTCACAGTATAGTAAGTCTTTGTTTTGGACTAAGTCTTTCTAATAGACAAAGCTAATTTGCTTCAGGATACATTTGCCATGGTGAGATATAAACTTTATTGCATCTCTTACCAAAGGCAAGCCACCAAGGGAAGATGCCACCCTCGAGTTAAATCATTTTACTACCTATAATGACATATTACTGGGGTGTTTATAAGTTGCTTGCATTAAATAAGTTTGGAAAAGGGCCCCAGCTGAGGTGGATTTATCATGAATTCAATGAACCTTAGGCTTCAGGGCTCCTCACTTGCATAGGTCCCTTCCAAGGTCTTGAGAGGGGTCCTAGCGATTTTTCTATTTATAACTTTGCATGTTTTTATTAGATAGGATTTCCCAAAGTAGATGAGGTTCAGGCCGCACAAATCCTTGATTCATCACCGGGTGTCAGGTAATTATAAGTCAGTAGGTTTCTTGAATGAAGCCTCTATGTTATTGAGAAATATCAGGTGAAGTAGTTAGCAGTGTGGTAGTCTATTTTAAATCCGAAATCTACCTCAAAGATGAGCCAAGAGCTTATTAATAAAGTACCACTTTTTCAATGGTGGTAGTAATCATATCTCTTTCAGATAAAATCAGGAATGAAATATACTATGGAAAACCGGCAGTGGTTGATAATCCTAAATGTTAAGTATGCTTTTTTTCTCTGACTGTAAAGTGTTTCTCCTTCATTCACCTATGCACGTCCAGACTGATGGCTTATTTTTAAAAATTCTTTTAGTCACTTCATTGGATCTAACAATACAAGCTCCATGATTTTAGAAACTGAAGGACTCTACAATGTGGAAAGGCTATATAACTTAACCAGACAGAGCACATTCACATGCTGGCTTGTCCGTGGTACATCAATATTGTACCAAGAACATAAGCACGAAGAGAGAATAAGAGGAAAATCAAAGCCTTATCCCTATTGAATTATTTACCCCATTGTTGAGAATATCAGTGCGGGAGGTGTGGCCACACTATGAAGGCAAATTGAGCTGCGGTCACAGAGCCGCCCTAATGCTCCCCCAGTCAGCTAGCATTGGTTTCCTTTACATAGCTATGTACACACAAAAGCTTACACACTTGAGGGTGTTGTCCTCACTTTTTGCTATGTACTAGAATCCTGGCAACTTCTCAGATTTAGAAAGGCATAAACACTAAAAGCAAAAATAACTTGGGTCTGCCCTTTGGGGTGGTTCAGGGTGGCTGTTTTATTTGTAATAGTTCAAAATTTTGAGATTGTCACACCTAGCAACTACTATACTTTTCTTCTCCCCACTGCATCTTATTCTTCCCACCTGTAGTATTTTCTCCCATTCTATATGTTTATTCACTTTCTTGATAGTGTCCTTTGAAGCACAAACTTTTTAGTTTTTATAAAATCCAATTCATCTATTTTTCCTTTGGTTGTTTGTGCTTCTGGTATCATATCTAAGAAACTGTTGTCTAAAGCAAGGTCATAAAGATTTACTCCTGTGTTTTCTTCTAAGAGTTTTATAGCCTTAGCTCTGACATTTGGATATTTGATCCATTTGGAGTTAATTTTCATACACGGTGTGAAGCTTCATTATTTTGTGTGTGGATGTACAGTTGTCCCAGCATCACTTGAAAAGACTGTTCTTTCCACATTGAATTGTTTTGGCACCCTTGTTGAAAATCAATAGACCATAAATATGAGGGTTTATTTCTATATTGTCAATTCTGTTCCATTGATTTACATGTCTGTTCTTATTCCAGTACCACACTGTGATTGCAGTAGCTTTGAACTGAGTTTTGAAACCAGGATGTGTGAGTCCTCCCACTTTGTTCTTTACCGACATTGTTTTGGTTATTCTGTTTCCTTGAATTGCCATAGGAATTTTAGAAAGAGCTTGGCAATTTCTGGAAAGAAGTCAGCTGGGATTTTGATAGGAATTGCAATGGAACCATAGGTCGATTTGGGAAGTAGTGAAATTTTAATAAGATTATCTTCCAGTCCATGAATCCAGCATGTCTTTATATTTATTTAGATCTTCTTCAATTTCTTTCAACAGTTTTGTACTTTTCAGTGTGAATCTTGCACTTACTTGGTAAAATTTTCCCCTAAGTATTATATTTGTTTTGATGCTGTTCCACATGGAATTGTTTTCTAAATTCCATTTTTTGATTACTCATTGCTGGTGTGTAGAAATAATATTGATCTTATATCCTACAACCTTGCTGAAGTCATTTATTAATGCTAACAGTTATTCTCCTAGATGCCCAGGAATATGTCTTGTGGCCTTCCAGTTTCCCAGGAATACACTGGAATATTGCAAAGTGTCTGTGGACATCTCATTCCTCAGCTTTTCTTTTAAAGCTTTGCGGTTGGGTTGTTTTTTGCCCCAAACTGTTATCCATTGCCTCATGCCACCGCCATGTTAAAATATTTGCTTGAAAATGTTTTCCAGAAATGCCACCTGAGCAGAGGCTTTTCTCACTAGACAGCCCTCAGTCAGGTCAAAGGCAAGCCTTTCAAGTGAGGTCTTCCAGGGGACCACCAGACATGTACAACAATGACAGTTCTTTGGGGATGAGGCTTTGAAGGACCTCCCAGTCCATGCTGCTCGTTCTGGTACCAGGGATGTGGGCTGTTTTTCAAGGCTACCACTGGCATGGAGACCAAGGGTCAAGGGCAAGTTAAAGCAACACAGATCTCGTTGTTCTTACAGAAATTAATTTGTTTTCCTTGAATAAATTGCTCCCCCATTTGCTGCCAGCGTGTTGGTTAAATTCCCAGAGTTCAGAAGACGTTGATTCTGACCATTTTTGCCAGTTTTGTTGTTGCTGTTATTGTTGCTTCCATGCGGGGATGAATTTTCAGATGTCCTTCCTCCATCATTTTTACTGATTTTCCTGCAATTAAAAAAAAATCTATAAAGTCTCAATGGCCATAGGCTAATTAAATATTTATCACGAGAGATGATTAAGGAAAAAATAAATAAAAAGAGAAATAAATAAATAAATAAAAAGAGAAAATATAGTTCTCATAGAGGCTTTCCCAGATGGGTAGATGAAGTTTGAAAAGGTATTTCTATATTTAGTGCTGTCAAAATTAAGGTTAAAGTAACAGATGTTTCAAAAAGAAAAAAACCCTTTTTTTTCATTCAGGTTAAACACAGGCTTTAGAGTCAGAACTGAGTACCAACTCCAGCTCTGCTTCTTACGAGCTTGATGACTTAAGACAAGTTATGTAACTTCTCTGTGCCTCAGTTTCCTCATTTGTACAATTGTGTAATATATATATCACATAAGGTTACTGTGAGGATGAAATGTTAAATGCTGATCACATATGCATGGCAACCCAAAAGATATTAGTTTTGATAATTATCTTTATAATATTCTGCAAAAGTACACTAATAATTCTTGAGTAGAGTTAACCTAAAGTCAGATATTCTCTTCTTTCTTCCTGTTTCTTTTCTGTTTTTTTTTCCCCCTTATTTGTTTTAAAGAACTAAGGGGAAAAGAAAGAAAGAAAGAAAGAACTATGAAGAAAATCTATTCCAACATTTTGGAGTAAAATTTTGTTCCTCAAAATTAATTTGTTTATTTTATTGATATATAAACAAAATGTTATTTATTTATTCAGCAAACATTTATTAAGTGCCTAGTAACTATTAGGCACTATGTCAGGCAGAGGAATAATAATGACAATAAAGTGTGGTCCCTGCTCTCAAGTTGCTGACAGTCTAGGAGAGTGACAAGTAAACAGTTGATTACATACACAGTAACAAAGGCTATGGCACCAGGATACACACGGGACTATGTGATGGGAGTATGGCTTTCACCAGTTCCTCTTGGATTTCTCTCTTCTTTGGCTCCAGAACCAAGGAATTAGCCTTATTTTTGTCTTTAGCTGGGTAGTTTAAATCATGAAATTTTTCAAACTTTGTAGAGATGAAAGAAAAACACCTTGAATTATGGAGGACACTAGAAATAGTACTTTTTTACAGAGCAAGGGCTTCCTACCAGCATAGTCACTTCGAGGGTTTTTAACGTGAAAAGTACTTTGGCATATTTTTTCTTTGCTAGCCACTTTTTTTCTATTTTATTGTTTGTTTGTTTGTTTCTCTTCTCCACTTTATCATCTAGAGACCTGGGTAGTTCCCAGTGAAAGAGTGTTTTACAGATTCTAAGGGAGATTTATAGGTAAAGACAGAAAATGATTTTTTTTAACCTTCAAGTTCCATACGCAAAAAAAAAATGACTATAAACTTTCATGGAAGTAATTGAAAATGCAGATAATTTTAATTCCATTCCATTTTTCAGAATTCTCAATCGTAATCCTTTGCCAACAGTGGAAGATTCTTGTCTTTTTAAAGTGCCAGCATTAAACTATTTGTAAGTATTGTAACAGTTTCATGGCTCATGAGATAATTTCTGCTCCTTTTGACTTTCGTCAAAAATTGAGTACTTTGGCTAAACAGTCATAATTTAGATTTTAACTGGGTTATTGAAAATAAGAGTTATTGGCAAAGAAAAGGATTAAGAAAGAATATATATGGGTAAGAGAGCCAGCAGAGAATGAGAACAGTGTTGAAGAACACATATAGGTATGGAACATGAAGATGCATATAGGAATAGTATTTATCCAAGAAAGCAAAAAGGAATAAGGGGTACATTATTTTTTTAAAAAAGAGTGATCAAAAGAGGTAGATGCAATTGAAAATGAGAAGTGAGGCTAATAGAAAATGATTGTACTGTTCAGCACCAAGGTCATTAATTTGATGATGCAAATTTAAATTTCTTCCAAAAGAGCTCTTTGGAATTATCATCTATGGCAAGTAAGAAGCCAAAGTGGAAGTAATCCCATGTTACGTATCTTTTTCAGTTTAGAAATTTTGTCTTTGGGTTTTATATCATGCATGTTTGGGCTTCTCCTTCAGAGACATGGGAACAGCACAAGTGTCACTTACAGCAATTGAAAGCATCCTCATGATGACCCTTGAATTGGAAACACTGTAAGTTGATTTTTCTTACATTGATTTTCACTCAATTGTATTTTTAGGTTTGTTTGATTATCTTCTTAAGTCAGGTTTATTTATGTATAATTTTCATTTAACAAACTTCACTCTTTTTAAATATACAGTGTGATGTGTTTTGACAAACGTATAGTTCTGTAGCCACCACCACATTTGAGGTCAAGAAAACTTCTGCACTCCCAAGAGACCCCCCATGTCCCTCTGTAGTCAATCCATCCTCCTGTCACTACCAGCCCCTGGCAACCACCAATCTGATTTTTGTCCGTATAATGTTGCCTTTTCCAGAATATTTGATAAATGAAATCACGTGGTATGTAGCTTTTTGTTTTTGGCTTCTTTCACTTAGCCAGTCTCTTTGGAGATTCATCTGTTTTGTTGCACCTGTCAGTAGCTCATTCCTTTTGAGCGCTGAGCAGTATTCTAGTTGTGTGGATACGCAGTCATCGTTTGATGCACATTTGAGTTTCTTCTTGTTTTTTGGCTATTATGAACAAAGCCTCTGAAAGCACTCACATGTGTGTGTGAACATATGTCTTGTGTGAGCATATGTTTTCATTTCTTTGGGGTAAAATACCTCAGGGTGGGATTGCTTCATCATATGCTAAGTGCCTATTGAACTTTTTAAGAAACTGCTGAACTGTTTTCTAAAGTGCCTGTGCCATGTTGCTTTCCCACAAGCAGTCTATGAGAGTTGCAGATGCTCTACCTCTTCACCTGATCCTTATATTTGTTTTTAAAAAAATTTAGCCTTTCTAGTAGGTGTGTAGTTGAATCTCGTGGTTTTTGCCACATTTTGCATTTCTGTAATAGCTGATGATGTTGAGTGTCTATTCATGTGCAAATATCCTTTTAAATGAAGTGTCTGTTCAAATCCATTTTTTAATTGGATATTTGCATTGAGATTTAACAGTGCTTTATATAAAAAGCAATGGAAATAGTCCTTGCTCTCAGATATGTGTTTAGTAAATATCTTCTCCCAGATTGTGACTTATCTTCATTATATTAAAGTGTCTCTGAAAACTAGAAGTGTTAAATTTTTGATGAACTCTAATTTAGCAATTTTTCTTAATTTTTCATATTTATTTAATTTATTTATTTGGTTGTGCTGGGTCTTAGTTGCGGCAGATGGGCCCCTTAGTTGCGGCTCATGGGCTTCTTAGATCTGGCATGCGAACTCATAGTTGAGGCATGCATGTGGGACCTAGTTCCCTGACCAGGGATCGAACCCGGGCCCCCAGCATTGGGAACTTGGAGTCTTAACCACCACGGAAGTCCCTTAGCAATTTTTCTTAGATGGTTTTTGCTTTTTTGTGTCTTAATCTAAGAAATCTTTCTCTGAGACCCCACTGTCTAACCCCAAATCACAAAGATTTTCTCCTACGTATTCTTCCAGACGTTGTATAGCTCCATTTAGGTCTATGGTTCATTTTGAGTTAATTTTCATATACGTTGTGAGGGAAGGGTCAAGTTTTATTTTTTTGCAGTTTAAAAAACTATTTCTGTAGGACCCTATTGTGACAGTTTATTACACAACGTACTGCACCTTAAACTGTGCCATCCCCCCTCCCATATGGCAAGCTAATAGAAACATTCTGTTACCACAAGGCTAGTTGAGGGGATTGCGTGAGATTAGTATGCGGAAACGGCCCTGCATTTAGCAGTCTGTTCCAACCGTCTTTGTCAGGTCACCTGACAAATGACTGTCTTCACCGTGCCGTCACGCATTGGTCACTGCTCTAGCCTCATCTTC
>NW_028294406.1:0-57571 GCF_964341445.2 Mesoplodon mirus | reverse complement strand
TCTCTGGCCTCACATTGGCCTGTTGTGGTAGACCATGCCCAGCCTGCTTCTACTAACTCAGCTCAACCTGCTGCAGCCAGTTCATCCCAGCCAGCTCCTGCCTCTTTTCCAGGTCCTGCCAAACCAGCTCAGCCAACTGTGACCAACCCAACCCAACCGAGTTGGACTGACCATACCCAGCCTAGTGTCCCTCAGTCTGCTGCTCCTAGGCCTGCACCCTACAAAACTTCATCTTGTGCTTCTCTCCAGTGGGAGCCTGTTCCCCCTGTTGTGACTAAGTGCCAGTCCCCACCCAAGCTCCAAACCCCATTTCTACTCCAAGACTTCAGCAAGCAACGAAGACCATGGAGGGAACCCAACGTTTCTGAGCCAGTCATGTCAAAGCCCATCGAATAAGAGCAGAGACCAGAGTGGGAGGCCATGAAGATGCGGGCTCAACAAGAACGTGAGAATGCTGCCAAATACACCTCTTTGGGGAAACTGCAATTTTTCATTGAGAGGGAAAAAGAAATGGAAATTGCTGACTACTATGGATATTTATAGTAAGAGCTGCTAGGATTTTTGGTGCCACCTTGGGTACCAGCTGTTCTTCCATATATAAATAAGATAGGTATAAATTTCTCTATTTATTTTGATATATTTTAAAACATTAAAACCGAATAAATAAATGTAATAGAATTAATAGATGAGTAATAAACCTTTTGAATTTTGAGATGCTGCTAACTGTGGCGTGCTTTAATTTTTTTGTTTTGTTTTGTTTTTCATGGGGTTGGAATCAAAGTCTGCATGAGAAAGGAAGGACTGAAAGTCGGATGGGAGAATGAAGGAAAGGGGAGGAAAGGGGTAAAAACTGAGGAAAGAGGAAGGAACGTGGCTCAGGGCTAGGAAGGTCAAAAGAGATTCATGGATTTATGAAAGGAAGCAGGAGTGAGGGTGAAAGAGCAGAAGTAAAAAGCAGGGTCAGAGGTCAGGGTTGACAGAACAAAATGTGAGTAGAGTTGAAGATGACAGAATGTGAGTCTAGGTTTACTAGGAGAAATAGGAAAAGTCTCTTGGGGAGGTTGGCCTTAAGTCTCACAACCACCACACAGGTATTTAAGAAAACAAGAGGTTCAGGACACATCTCTGAAAGGTTTGAGTTGCCTTATGCAGGTGTGATTATAGTGGGGGTATAGGGAAATCTACCAGAGAGGTGGCTAGGGCTCAGAGTTATCCTAGGGGCAGCTGATGATAGGGGCAGGGCCAAGGGAAGTGCTGCCTCAGGAGGCCCACGAATAGGGCCTGGTATGTAAATCACCATGTACTCAACACCTAAGCACCAGGGCAGCTAATGCACTATTCAGTTAAGCCTGGCAATGACAGGCAAGGCCAGTATTCCTGTGCCACTTCACTTAGAGACATGCAGCAAAGGGCTGAGGTCACATCGCATGTGGAGGTACAAGGCCTCAATTTGAGGCCCAAATGCCTCTGAAGTCCTCAGTATTTGCAAGTGGCTGCAGGCGTCCAACTTGGCTTTCAGAGCACAGCATGCTGAGATCAAACTTCTGGACAGGCCTAAGTATTAACTTGAGGGGCTTCCTCCATTGACCAGGGGGCATGCCACCTTCTGTAAACATCACCATCAACTGAAACGCACGAGAAAAATCCGACGGAAGCATCCACTGTCACGGGTGAGAGCAGTGGTGGCACGCGCACTGGGCAGCCGCTCCAACAGCCACAGGATGCAGGCGCCCAGCGGTTCAGGGGCTCCCTGGGAGGCCTCGTGGGGCAGCTCGAGGGAGTGAGGTTGGGAGATAGCGGCAGGGGTGGGCGTCAAAAGGAATGACATGGGGAGAAGGGAGAGATGGAGGCAGTGGATAGTGGATAGTGGATAGTGAAAATGGGAAAACTGGCAATTTTCATGTTCAAAATTATTTTTTGAGATGTCATTCACATGTCATAAAATTCACCTTCTGAGACTGCAAATTCAGTGTCATTTCATACATTCTCAAGTGTATGTAAACATCACCATCATGTATCCCATCACGTTTTCATCACCCCACAAAGAAGCCCCCATAACCATCAGCAGGCCCTCTTCATCCCCTCCTCTTTCAGTCCCTGCAACCATTCATTTCCTTTCTGTCGCTATGGTTTGGCCTTTTCTGGACATTTCATGAAATAATACAACTGTGACCACTGTGTGGGGCTTCTCTCACTTAGCATAATGTTTTCAAGTTCGTCCATGTCATAGCATGTGTCAGTACTTCACTCCTTTTTATGACTGTGTAATATTTCACATATACACCACATTTAAAATATCCATTCATCCATTGATGGGCATTTCGGTTTTTTACACTAATAATCTCCATTTATTGACAGTTGATTCTGTGCCAGGCAGCACCAGGCTAAGTTACTGACCTTATTTCACAGATAAAGAGGCTTGGAGAGTGTGAAGAGTTTGCCCAAGATTAAGAGCTAGTAATTGGGGAACTGGGGTTTGAACTCAGGTGACCTTCAGAGGTAATAAATTCACATGACAGAACATTAGAAAAGGTACACTAGGGTATTCAATGAAAAGTCACCCTTTCCCCCACGTTCCCCAACCACACATTTCCCTTCTCAGAGACATCTGCTTTTTCCATGCCGTGGAATCTTACAGAGAATTATTTATACCTCAACATGTATGTATCACAATTTATTGACTAATCTGTCCCACTGATTTGAAATGTCACTTTTATGGTATAATAGATTCTTATACGTACTTATGTTACTCTTTTCAGAGCTGTCCTGACTCTTTTTTGCCTATCTTTTATGTTTGCCATTTCTCTAAAATTCTTTTTATCTTCTTTTTGATTTAAAAAACTTTTTCCTTTTCTTGTTTGTTTCTCTTAAGGCATTATCCATTTTGTTCATTCACTCATATTATTTTATTTAATTTATGTATTTTTGGTGGTGTCGTGTATTAGTTGCAGCACGTGGGCTCTTCATTGCAGTGCATGGGGTCTGTCTTGTGGCTCGTGGGCTCTTTAGTTGTGGTGCATGGGCTCCACAGCACGTAGGCTCAGTAGTTGCGGCGTGCAGGCTTAGCTGACCTGTGGCATGTGGGATCTCAGTTCCTCAACCAGGGATTGAACCTGCATCCCCTGCATTGGAAGGCAGATTCTTAACCACTGGACAACCAGGGAAGTCCCCACTCTTGTATTATTTTAAATTTAGTCGGCATTTCTGAATTTTTTTTCTTTTATTTTGAATTCTGTCCTGAGTTCTATCATCTTACCTAATTCTGGTTTATGCTGTTCGTTCATCTGTTTTTTTATTATGGTAAAATATACATAAAACAAAATTTAGTATTTCAACCTTTTTCAAGTATACAACTCAGTGACATTAAATACATTCACAATGCTGTGAAACCATCAGCACTACCCAAATTCAAAATAATTGTGTCAAAAGATGGAGCAGGACCTCAGAAAGATGGAGGCAGCAGCATAGTTTCTGAATCTCTCCAAACCCGTTCATGGAAGAAGATCAACTAAAACAAACACCCATAGGTGGCATTTATCAACATTTACCATTTCCAGAACTTTTTCACCATCCCAAACAGAGACTCTATAGCGATTAAACAATAACTTCCCATTCCCTTCTCGATCCACATTCTTTCATCTTTTCCATTGTTTTTCCTAACATCATTTAGCCCACTTTGAAATAATAGGTTACAGTTTTGATCTGTTTTGTGGACCTGTCTTTTCCAACTTGATTTTATTGTCTGAAGAGATGGTATTCTGCTCCTTATTCTCTTTTTTCTCTTACACTACCTCTGTATGGGATTTGATCCCAATCCTTTTCTTTTATTGATTTTTGGATGAAAAATGTTTTAAAGCACTTTGAAAAGGAGCTGCGAGGCCATGTGGAAACATGTTCTTCATGGCTGTTTCATCAATGCTTCACTTATACTGTTTTGAAATAACTGTTTTCCAGGAGGCATAAACCAGTGGGCTTTATCATTGACAGAGTGCAGAGAAAGGACCCCACGAAAGCTGATCACCTTAGCAAAAATGATTTAGTTATGATTTCACCCAAGATTGGTCACAAGCCAGCCTGGGAAACTCAATGAACCAGAGACAAGGTATAATGCCATCTTTCCTTCCCTCTGCCTCAGCTCTCAAGGGTTGGTCACCTACATGTTATTAGTAATTATTAGTTGGTTTCTGTTCATAATTACTATCAGAAGACACAACACTTATGGGCCTAATGACACTTCCCAGCTACGCACCATTCTTCTTCATTTTGGCTTCCTGTCTGCCAGCAGGAGCCTGATTTATTTTTGTTCTCCCTTCACCACAGCCCAGTAGTGTTTGTGAATGACTCTCAGTCTCATCAGAATCTGTATCTCTCACTCTGCCCCAACATCCCACCCCATCATTCGCTCCCTGAAATGTACTCTAGAAATTTAGGTAAACTGGATATTTTACCACTGTTCACCATCTCTTATGAAACCAGAAGAAGAGCAGCTTTCTTATGGAATGACGGAGAACTTGTAAAGATAAAACACCAGTCTGCAGGAGAAAGGGAAGATGAGAATAATGGAAATAGTTTCTGGAAAACTATTTTTACATTATGTTTTGCTTGTTCCTGGTAAATAAATGGAAATCTTCTAAACATTAAAAAAATCTAAACCACTAAATTCAATACTACAGGAATATAACTTTTAAAAAAATTATTTGGCTGAGCAGCATGTGGGATCTTAGCTCCCCAACTAGGGAGTGAACCCATGCCTGCTGCATTGGAAGCACACAGTATTAACCACTGGACCAACAGGGAAGTCCCAGGAATATAACTTTTAGAGGAGAAGTTATTAACCCCTTGGTTATATGAACTGCAGATTTTTAGTAAGAAGTCATGTATTTTAAATGACTTGGAGCTTTAAAGAAAGGAAGGAAGGAAGGAAGGAAGAAAAAGGGACTTCCTTGGTGGTGCAGTGGATATAATATCAAAAACAAATAAATTAATTAAATAAATTTAAAAAAGAAAAAAATGCTGAAATCCACTGGCTAATTATTCAGGCTGTTATATCTCGCTATTTCCAGATGCATCCCTTTAAAAACTTTTGGGAAAAGGTTATCTTACGTCAGAACAAATGAATTACAAACTTTTCTCTTTTTCCAAAATTTGAGAAATTCCCCTACACTTCTACCTTCAAATTTTATAAAAAGGGAAAAGTAGTGACAACCCTTATACTTACATCCAATTGCATCACCTGGCCACATGCCTTCTACATTAATCAAATATCTACAAAACAACATAATTTGAGTCATTTGTAAATAAAAAGAAAAGAAAATCAAGTTTTTTCACAAAAGGTCCAATTTCATTTTACAAATATAGATATAAAAATCCTAAGAAAGTATCAGCACATCTAATCAATAATTATTAAAGAATGATATATACCATGACTACAAAAAGGCATTATTCCAAGGATGCAAGGATAACGCAACTGTAGAAAATCTATTAATATAATTATTTACATTAATACAACCATTTAATTAATAAATGAAAGAGAATAAAATACAGGACCAAACTGGCAGATGTTAAAAAGTTTTCTGATAATATGCAACAGTCAGTTTCGGTGAAAATGCTCTGTACACTATAAACAGGAGACTTAATATGACAGAGTATTCATAAATAACCAAAATAACAAATGACAAATTAGGATAAATATTAACATCATATCTAAAAAACCCTATCTAACCAACCATAGGAGCCAGAAACTTAGGAATCACCATCACTGACAGCTATTTCTCCCTCACCCTCATCCTCAACCCACCACCAGTGCTAACAATGATACTGCCTACATACCTCTAGAATCTGTCCACATCTTTCCACCAAAATGACCACCATAACCTGGTCCAAGCCACATTATGCCCAGTTTCTACAAAAGTCTCCTAACTTGTTTCCTCGCTTCCACTCTTTCTCCCTGCAGTGTATTCTCCACTCGGTAGCAAAATGATAGGTTGAAAATGCAATTGGGTACGTTCCAAACACTCACCTTCAACAAAAAAAGTTCAATAGTTTTCTATTACTCTTAAAGTCTGAAACCTTAAACATAAGCCTGCACGATCGAGCTCCTACCCACACTTGTAGCTCCATTATAATCTCATGCTCCCCCAACAGCCCCACCTTCCTGGCCAGTTCCTCCAACACAGCATATGCTTTCCTCTTATAGGGTCTTTTGCTATTCCTTATGCTCAGGAATCTCTCCTCAACGTCCCTATCTGGTTAATACCTACTCATCCTTCAGATATCACCTGAAACATCCCTAAATAAACCTTCTCTAATCTCCATGATGAGATCAAATCCTCCCTAAAATATGCTCTCATGGTACCATGTTCCTCTCCTTGGCACTTGTCCAAGTTGTAATTCTACATGCAGAGTATGATCCTTGAATATCTATTCCCTCTCTGGACTGTTAGAATTCACAAAGGACAGGTCAAGTCTCTTCACTCACAAAATTTCACAAGTCTTTTTGCTAGCACCCAGCACAGTGCTTAAACATAACACGTGCTCAATAAGTATTTCCTTCATGAACAACCATAAACTGGTACAGTGTAGCAACATCCACAGAAAGCATAAAGGCATAAACTCTTTGATGCAGAATCCCATTCTGAGTGAAGTTAACTGAGACAAGCATATATATTCATAGGTGTTCACACAGGAATGTTCATTACTTTGATGTTTTATAATATCAAAAACTTCTGACTTTTATGTGTTCATCAGTAAGCAAAGGAACAATGCAGCCTTAAAAACAAATAAACAAATGGGACCTAATGAAACTTAAAAGCTTTTGCACAGCAAAGGAAACTATAAAAAAGATGAAAAGACAACCCTCAGAATGGGAAAAAATATTTGCAAACGAATCAACAGAAAAAGTATTAATGTCCAAAATATATAAATAGGTCATGCAGCTCACTATTAAAAAAACAAACAACCCAATCAAAAAATGGGTAGAAGGCCTAAATAGACATTTCTCCAAAGAAGACATACAGATGGCCAAGAGGCACATGAAAAGCTGCTCAACATCACTAATTATTAAACAAATGCAAATCAAAACTACAATGAAGTATCACCTCACACCGGTTAGAATGTGCATCACCAGAAAATCTACAAACAACAAATGCTGGAGAGGGTGTGAAGAAAGGGAACCCTCTTGCACTGCTGGTGGGAATGTAAACTGATACAGTCACTATGGAGAACAGTATGGAGGTTCCTTAAAAACTAAAAATAGAATTACCATATGACCCAGCAATCCCACTACTGGGCATATACCCAGAGACAACCATAATTCAAAAAGACATATGCACCCCAATGTTCAATGCAGCATTATTCACAATAGCTAGGTCATGGAAGCAACCTAAGGTCATGGAAGCAACCTTTCATCAACAGATGAAAGGACAAAGAAGATGTGGTATGTATATACAATGGAATATTACTCAGAGATAAAAAAGAATGAAATTGGGTCATTTGTAGAGACATGGATGGACCTAGAGACTGTCATACGGAGTGAAGTAAGTCAGAAAGAGAAAAACAAATATTGTATATTAATGCATATATGTGGAATCTAGAAAAATGGTACAGATGAACCGGTTTGCAAGGCAGAAATAGAGACACAGATGTAGAGAACAAACGTATGGACACCAAGGGGGGAAAGCGGGTCAGGGTGGGGGTCGCTGGTGGTGAGATGAATTGGAAGATTGGGATTGACATATATATACTAATATGTATAAAACAGATAACTAATAAGAACATGCTGTATAAAAAATAAATTTGAAAAATTCAAAAATAAATAAAAATAATAAATAAATTAGTTAATTAAAATTTAAAAAAAAGAATGAGGTTGGAAGACTGTCAAAACAGTACACAGATCGCACACTCAAGCCCCAGAAGATGGGGAAGTGGCTTAAGTCTCCCACTTCGGATGACATCTCCCTGCGTCACAAGTCTCAGTCCGACTGGGCTGGCTTTGGCAAAGGGACGGAGCTGGATCAGGAGCCACTGCTGCCATATCTGGATCAAGTTGCAGTTTTGGTCTATCATCCAACACCTAGCCAGACTCGCCTAGCAGCTCAGCTGAGAGGAACAAAATAGGATAACTCAAAGTATAGGCCTCACACAGCATCAGCCTAAAGGTGTTTATGACCCTGGAAGAAATGGATCAGAAAAAAGGATCCGGGGGACTTCCCTGGTGGTGCACTGGCTAAAGACTCCGCATTCCCAATGCAGGGGACCCGGGTTCATTCCCTGGTCATGGAACTAGATCCCACACGCATGACACAACTAAGAGTTTGCATGCCACAACTAAGGAGCCCAGCGGCTGCAACTAAGACCCGGCGCAACCAAAAAAAATCAATCAATAAAATAAAACAAATATTAAATATAAGATCTGGGAGTGTGTGATCTGTATGATGGACTTTGCTTATGAGAACCCGGTTTGATTTCTGCTGTGTATGCAGATCACCTGGGCTGTACAGATGACTGGCTGATGAGATCCTTCACGTGCCCCTCCTGCATGGAGACAGTTGATGCAGCACTGCTTTTGTCCTACGAGACTAACTGAGCCAGTGTCTCTCACCTGACTTCAACAGAACCATCATTTTTGGTGGTTTTGATCTTTTGTCATTGAGCTCAAAGAGCCGGGGATTAAGAATTAAGATCATGCATGAAAGTTTCCTAAAAATTCCTGAACGGCTGCAGATGTTGGGGAAAATTACATGATAGTTTAGAAATTTAGGGGGAAAAATAGGATGCTATTTTTATGTAAAGCCTTCACCCAGGGTTTAAAAATATAATTGTATTTAGATCTTGTTATTGCTCCAGTACATAGGATTTGTGTAAAGTGTTACAGCACCTATATATCTTTCAATTGTGTGTCGAAGATTAAGATAAAGATAGTGGTTGTTTTTCCTACATGAGATAACTTTCTGCTTCCCCCTACCCAAATTCTTTCCTGAAGTTGCTGGCATTAGGGTCAAGGTTTTATTTAAAGTTACATTTTATAACACTGGCACACAAAAAAAGTAGTTTTAAGCTTGTTTGCATCATTCTTTTTCTTTAGAATAAACATAGAGCATTTATTTTTTACTTTATAGGAACTCCACAAGTTAAGGTCCTATTGTTCTTTTGCTGTGATTGTTGTTACTATTGATGTTGCTGTTTTCTGTCTTTGCTGGTTCTTTCTAATCTACTATTTGTTGTTATTGGCATACGATCATCTCAGGGTCACAAGATGGCTGCTGTAAAACCAAGTATATTCTAACAAAACAAGGAGGAAGCAGAAAAAGAGTCCAAATGGTCATTTTCCTAATGCATATTTATCTTTTTTCAGAGAAAAATATCATTCTCATAAGCACAATAACAGCCTTCCCCTAATTACTCATTTGCCAAAAGAGATTGATATGACCATCCATAAGACAATTTATGGCAAAGAGGGATATGATAATGATTGCCTCAGCCTAACAAGGATTTATCCACTAAAGCTGAATGCTTCACTCCTCAAAGAAATCAACACTTTTCTACATACAAATCACAAGTGTCTTGAAGGGTTCTTCATAAGTGCATTATTGAAAAATTTAGTATGTCATAAGCACTTAAGGATTTGACATTCAACTGTAGTAGTTTCCATGTTGGTTAATTTTCTTACAAGTCCCATGGTGAGTTTGAGAAAAACTGAAAGAATTAGAGTATCAGGTTCTATTAAATTCTTACATGTATCTTGCTTAAGTTTTTGTTCATTAATTTATATCCAACTACATAAAGCAAATTTGGAGGAAAAAATAATAAATAAATAAATAAATAAATAAATAAATAAGATTGAGGTCTCCAAATATTTTCATAGGAAGATGTCCACCATATATTAAATTATAAACCAGAATGTCTAAATACTATACTATTAAATCACATGTACAATCAGTTCTGTATATCCAACGGTTCCATATCCTGCAGATATGGAAGGCCGACAATACTAAACCATTTTCCATACGGGACTTGAGCATCCGAGGATTTTGGTATCCATGAGGAGTCCTAAAACCAATCCCCTGCAGATACCAAGGGACCATTGTATATGCTTATATCTGGATTTTTTTATGTCTCAAAAAATATGTGCTAAATTATTACTGGTCGTAAACTCTGAGTAGGGTGCAAAATTGCCTTCCACTTCATACATTTCTCTGACTGCATTTTTTGCATTCAGCTTACATTAACTTACATTACTACTGTAAACAGAACAATTTAAACATGGTCTGCCTCTTGGGGTTGGCAACTCACCTGCAGATGTGGTAGCCAGTCCTGTTTAAACCATGGGTACAGTGGACACCAATAAGTCTGTCTATAAAACAGGGAATATGGAATTAAGTAAGTGAAGTAGATACACTAAAAACAAGTTATACAATTTTCTGAAGAGTAGCCATTATTAGTTACCACAACACAACCACTATCCTGAAAAGGAAAATCTCTGAAGAAAAGTGTGTTTTTGCAGGAACGTACTATAAAGAATTAACTACTATAAAGTCAAAATTCATTGTCTCTGGGAAATTTTGCATAGCCTCCAATCAGATGCAATAGTGTGGAATGGAGAATGTCCATCAGGAACTGATTTGACTAAAGAAAAAGGGAGTGGAAAAAAAAAACAGGCTATCAGAAGAATAGAATTTGTTTTTGAGTGAAAGAATGGAATGCCTTCACTTTTAATGATCAATATTAAAAGGACAAACAGTTTCTGAAGGGCTCTTGGGGTCCCAAAGCACTTCCATTCCTTCTCTCATTCACTGTTCCTCACACGTCACGGGTCTATGTGCCTGTGCAGTTCTCGGGTAAGTAGCACCGTGCTTATTTCACAATGAAAAAGTAAGGCTTGAGATGTAAGCCCAAGCTGCACAGCAGGCAAACAGAAAAAAGACTAGAATCGAGTCTCAGATTTTTCCAACTATGCCACAGTATTTCGTGGTCCAGCACTTAAAAAAATTATATGAGAAATTAAATAAAAAACCAACAACATGTAGTTGATCTCTGCAAAAGGTATGTCTGTGACTAGGTGGTGTCTGGCATTCGTCATCTCCTGCCTGGATTACTACCACCCTACAATTCTAACAATCTCTTCTATTTCAACTGATCCTCCACATGGAAGATGTTACCTTCCTAAAATAGAAACTTGGCTGGATTGCTCTGTTGCTTAAATATCTTCACTTAGCACAGAATAAAGCCCAAGTTTTTAGCACAGCATTGAGAAATCTTTATAAACAAATATCAGTCTGTCTCTCCAACTGAATGATAAGTTCAAACTATGACTTACAAGGACCTACATCCTCCACCACCCTCCTTTCCCCTGCCAGCCTCCCTGATCCCATTCTCTATTGCCCTTCCCTCACTCACTTTCCCCTGTCCAGACACACTGGCCTCCTCACTATTCCTCAAACATGCCAAGTACATTTGTGCCTCAGGGACTTTGCACCTACTATTACTTCTGCTTCAGAACACACCCTCCCAACCCATCTCCACTCTTCCAGATATCCAATGGCTTTTTTCTTACTTCAAGGCTCTGCTCAATCAACATCATAATAGAGGGGACTTCCCTGATCACCTACCACATTCCCTCACCTCTTCATCTTGTTTTGTTACTCTCCAAAGCATTTACCACCACTTGACACTCCATATATTTACTTATTTATTCATCTCTCTCCTGCACTAGAATGTAAAGTACGTAAGGGCAAGAACTTTGTTCTGTTCCTACCGCCTCGAACAGTGCCTTCAACTTAGAAGGTGTTATATAAATATTTGCTGAAAAGGAATGTATGAATTCCTTGCTCATTCACACTACCCTTTAGTCACACAAGAGGCTGCCCTTCCAGAGCACAAGTTTAAGCCCTGTGCCTTTGGTATCTGTTCCCAATACCTGGGCTGTCCTTTCCTCATTCTGGCAAAATCCTCTTCCACAAAGCTGAGTTGGGTAAGGTTTAGGGTTAGGGTTAGGGATAGGGTTAGGGTTAGGGTTAGAAAACGGGTAAGGTTTAGGGTACAGGTGAGGGTACGAAAACGTGTTAGGGTTAGGGTATTTGTTAGGGCACTGGTTAGTGTTCGTGTACGGGTTAGGATTAGGGTATGGGTTAGGGTAAGGGTTAGGGTTAGGGTTAGCGTTAGGTTTAGGGTTAGGGTCAGGTTTAGCGAACGGGTAAGGTTTAGGGTACAGGTGAGGGTACGAAAATGTGTTAGGGTTAGGGTACATGTTAGGGCATGGGTTAGTGTTAGTGTACGGGTTAGGATTAGGGTTAGGGTTAGGGTAAGGGTTAGGGTTAGGGTTAGGGTTAGGTTTAGGGTTAGGGTTAGGGTTAGTGAATGGGTAACATTTAGGGTACAGGTGAGGGTACGAAAACGTGTTAGGGTAAGGGTTCATGTTAGGGCACAGGTTAGTGTTCATTAGGGATTAGGGTATGGGTTAGGATTAGGGTATGTGTTAGGGTAAGGGTTAGGGTTAGGGTTAGGGTTAGGTTAAGGGTTTTCGTTAGGTTTAGGGTTAGGGTTAGGGTTAGGGAACGGGTACGGTTTAGGGTACAGCTTACGCTATGACAATGGGTTTGGGTAAGGGTACATGTTAGGGTATGTGTTAGTGTTAGTGTATGGGTTAGGATTATTAGTAAAGCAGCTGGAATGGCAAACACGAACAGCAGAAGTGGAAAAACGAGGTGCGCTTTAGAATCTTTTCCCAATCACACGGTGTACCATACTCTGGTTTACCCATGCATGTTTTAGGTGTAGGAACATTCCCTTAAACCTGGAGAGTTGGGACCCATGGAACGGATATCATGCAGTATTGCTTTAAAGGGTCTGCATTTGCTCTCCCAACCTCACCAATCCTCTAAGCCCCAAGTGTCCAGCCTTATGTCTCATCCAGCTCTGGGTGTAGACGTGGTCAATCCAGGTTGCATCACAGCCCCTGAATGAATTTTGTAAGAATTTCTCACTCTTTCGCTGTCTTTGTGTTTTGTTTTTGAAATTTACTTTTATAATCGAGTTTAGCTGGTTTTCACTGCTGTGTTTATGCTGCTCTACATACACTTGATACCCTTACGGAGACATATAAATACATAGGTTTTAAGATTCTTACTAGTCAAATATATTCCTCTTCAGTGAATAGGGGGTGTTGTGTCCAGTTCATTGAGCATGGATTAGGTCTTGTCTATTACATATTTGGTATATGGAATGGTATCTGTGTTAATTTCAAACTCTGGTTTTACGCATCACCCCACGTCACCTTTCCACTTAAGCAGGCATAAGTGTGTTTTCTAAATGTGTAACTCTGTTCTCTTTTTAAATTCAGTTCATGTGTAGCCATGTTTACATTCCCTCTATAAGTGATATCTTATGATAAGTTTCTTTTTCTGTGTGACTTATTTCACTTAGAATCATCGTACCTAAATCCACTCATTATGCTGCTACTGGCCTTATGACATTGATTTTATGGCTGAGTGACATTCCATCGTATATAAGTACCACAACTTCTTTATCCATTTTTCTTTTCTGGGATATTTAAAGTGTACTGAAGCTGAGGTTCTTGTAAACAGAGCAGCCCTAAACTTTGTGGTGGCCGTGTCTTGTGCATTTTTAGTTTTCCCAATATATACGCCCATGAGTGGAAGTGTGCTATGCTCTGTAGCTCTGTTTTAGAAAGCAACATACAGTTCTCCAGAGTGGCTGTTGGCAATTTACATCCTGCCCTTCAGTGTAACAAGGCTCCCTCTTCTCCATGGCCTGTCCTGCAGTTGTGGTTTTTACACTACTTTCGGATGGCCCTTTTGACTGGAGGGAAGTGACACTTCTATGTAGTGGGGATTAGCATTTCCTGATTGCTTGGTTGGCCAAAAAGGGCATATGCGTTTTTTTCCAGAATATATTCAGGAAAAAATGCATACGCCCTTTTTGGCCAAGTGCAACATTGTCGAAGTTCTCCTGCTTTTCATGTGCTTTAAAGGCAACTCCAATCTACCTCTCGAAATCTGTTTCCTGCAATTCTGCCTTGCTTTCAAATCCTCTTCATTGCCTTACCTTAATATATTTTTGGATGATAGTTGTCCTTTATAACTCTGCAGGTTTGTGAATTGCTGTGCCCCTGATCTCCATTTTTCAACTCGTTTTTGTGTGAGCTGGCTGCAAAACCACAGGATTGCTTCAGGACCTATTCTGGTTCTGGGGCGGCAGGCTGAGCCTTTGGGACATTCTTCTTCCTGACGGGAAATTAGAGTGACATGTGCCCGTACAAACACCTACATCTAGTCTCTCATTGGTTCCCCCTCTTCCCTTTCACCCTCCACACAATTTGCAATCTGTGTGAAACAGGAGGTTAAAGGCGTTGACTCTCCAAGTGGGGAGATTGATAGTAAGGCGGCTATAATGGGGAACACAAGCACCAGGAGAGGAAAAATGAGGTTTGTTTTAGAAACCTTTCCCGATCACACAGTGCCCATCCTCTGGGTTTCCCATGCATGTTTTAGCTGTAGTAAGATTCCCTTAAACCTGGAGAGTTGGGACCCATGGAATGGGTGGCACGCATTATGACTTTAAAGGCTCTGCCTTTGCTCACCCAAACTCACCAATCCTCTCAGCCCCAAGTGTCCACCCTTATGTCTCATCCAGCTGTGGGTGTAGATGGGGACAATCCAGGTTGCATCAGAGACCCTGAATGAATTATGTAAGAATTTCTCTCTCTTTCGCTGTTTTTGTGTTTTGTTTTTGAAATTCATTTTTATAAAGGTGTTGAGCTGATTTTCACTGCCGTGTTTATGCCACTCTAGACACACTTGATTCCCTTATGGAGACATATCAATACATATGTTTTAAGATTCTTACTAGTCAAATATACTCCTCTGCGGTGAATAGGGGGTGTTGAGTCCAGTTCACTGAGCAAGAAGTAGGTCATGTCTATTATATATTTGGTTTATGGAATGGTATCTGTGCTAATTTAAAACTCTGGTTTTATGCATCACCCTACCTCACCTTTCCCCTTAAGAAGGCATAAGTGTGTTTTCTAAATGTGTGACTCTGTTCTGCTTTGTAATTCAGTTCATGTGTAGCCATGTGTACATTTCCTCTCTGAGTGATATCTTATGATAAGTTTCTTTTTCTGTGTGACTTATTTCACTTAGAATCATCGTACCTAAATCCACCCATTATGCTGCTACTGGCCATATGACATTGATTTCATGGCTGGGTGA
The DNA here is from genome assembly GCF_964341445.2 of Mesoplodon mirus. Classification (NCBI taxonomy): domain Eukaryota; kingdom Metazoa; phylum Chordata; class Mammalia; order Artiodactyla; family Ziphiidae; genus Mesoplodon; species Mesoplodon mirus. The sequence continues at coordinate 42,344 of NW_028294406.1, read as the reverse complement.
TAGTCCATTGTACATAAGTAGCCCAATTTCTTTATACATTTTCCCTTTCCTGGGATATTTAAGGTGTTCCGAAGTCGAGGTTCTTGTAAACAGAGCAGCCCTAAACTTTGGGGTGGCTGTGTCTTGTTGATTTTTAGTTTCCCAAGATATACGGCCCTGAGTGGAAGTGCCCTAGGCTCTGTAATTCTGTTTTTTAGATGTTTTAGGAAACACCATACACTTATGCAGAGTGGCTGTTGATAATTCACATCCCGCCCATCAGCCTAACAAAGTTCACTATTCTCCATGGCCTGTCCTGCCTTTCTGGTTTTTACACTTTTATCGGATAGCCCTTTTGAACGTTGGGAAGTGAAACTTCTTTGTAGTGCGGATTTGCATGGCCCGCTTGCTTGGTTGGCCCAAAACAGCATATGCGATTTTTCCTGAATATATTCAGGAAAAAACGCATATGCCCTTTTTGGCTAACTGCATCATTTTCGAAGTTCTGACACTTTTCATGTGCTTTAAAGGCGACTCTAATCTACCTCTTGAAACCTTTTTCTTGCAATTCTGCCTTGTTTCATATCCTCTTCGTTACCTTACCTCAATATATTTTTGGACGTTAGTTATCACTTATAACTCTGCAGGTTTGTGAATTGCACTGCCCCTGAACTCCATTTTTCAACTCGCTTTTTTTGTGAGCTGGCTGCAAAACCGCAGGATTGCTTCAGGCCCTATTCTGGTTCCAGGGAGGCAGGCTGAGCCTTTGGTTAATTCTTCTTGCTGATGGGAAATTATAGTGACATGTGCTTGTCGAAACTCCTACAGCTAGTCTCTCATTGGTTGCCCCTCTTCCCGTTCATCCTCCACACAAATTGCAAACTGTGTGAAACAGGAGGTTAAAGGTGCTGTTTCTCCACGTGGGGAGATTGTTAGTAACGTGGCTGGAATGGCGAACCCGAGCACCAGGAGATCAAAAATGAGGTACATTTTAGACACCTTTCCTGATCACACGGTGTACAGTCCTCTGGGTTTCCCATGCATGTTGTCGCTGTAGGAAGATTTCCTTGAACCTGCAGATTTGAGACCCATGGAATGGGTACCAGGCAGTATTACTTTAAAAGGTCTGCATTTCCTCACCAATATCTCTTAGCGTGAATTGTTTCCAGCCTTATATCTCATCCTGCTGTGGGTCTAGATGTGTTCAATCCATGTTGCATCATAGCCCTTGAATAAAAGTTGTAAGAATTCTTCTCTGTCTCACTGTCTTTTATTTTTTTAAATTTATTATTATATTGGTTACAGCTGATTTTCAAATCTCTGTTTTTTGCTGCTGTACATCCACTTGATTCACGCACTGAGAGACATCAATAAATTCTTTTTCAGATTCTTACCAGTCGTATATGTTATTTTCCAGTGAGTTGAGTGTGCTGAGTGCAGTTCTTTGAGGTACCGTGTAGGCCTTGTCAATTATCAATTTGGTACTTGGAACGGTATCTTTGCTAATTTCAACCTCCTGGATAATGCCTCATCCCTCCCGACCTTTCCTCTTTAGCAGCCTTATGTGTGCTTTCTACATATTTGACTATGTTTCTGTTTTGTAATTTGTTTCATGTGTAGACATTTTTGATTCCACCTTTAAGTGACATCTCATGATATGTGTCTTTTTCTTTCTGACTTATGTCACTTAGAATGATCGTATGTAACTCCTCTGGAGTTGTTGCAACTGGCCTTATTTCATTGATTTCCAGCTGAGTAATATTCCACTCTACATAAGTACCACATCTCTTTTATCCATTTTATCCTTCCAGGGACGTTTAGGTTATATCCAAGTCGAGGCTCTTTTTAACAGAGAGGTGGTAAACGTTGGGGTGCCTGTGTCCTGTCGATTTTTGTTTTTCCCAAGATATACGCCCATGAGTGCAAGTGCCCTATGCTCTGTAGCTCATTTTTTAGATGTTTTAGTAAACACAATGCACTTCTCCAGAGTGGCCATTGGCAATTTATATTTCTACTATCGGCCTCACAGGGCTCCCTTTTCTCCTCGCCCTGTCCTGCATTTCTGGTGTTTACACTTTATGAGGATGGCTCTTCTCACTGATGTGAAGTGACACATTTTGTAGTATTGATTTCCAGTGCCCACCTCTTTGGTTGGCTAAAAAGGGTGTATGCCCTTTTCTTGAATCTATTCAGAAAAAACGCTTACACCCTCTTTGGCCAGCTGCATCGTTGGTGATGTTCAACTCCTTTTCTTGTGCTTTAATGGTGAGTCCTTTCTACCTCTTCAAATCCATTCCCTGCCATTCTCCCTTGCTTACAAGTCCTTTTTGGTGACTTACCTCGAGACATTTGTCGACGATAGATATTTTCAACTCTGCAGTTTCGTGAATTTTAGTGCCCCTGAGTTCCATTTTTCAACTAGTGTTTTTGGAAACTGGCCACAAAACAGTGGGATTTCCTCAAGCCCTATTCTGTCTCCATGGGCAATCCTAGCCTTTGGTGAATTCGTCTTCCTGATTGGAAATTAGTGACATGTGCCTGTCTGAACACCTAGGACTTGTGTCTCATTGTTTCTCATCCTTCCGCTTCATCCTCTGGACAAATTCCAAACTGTGCGCAACAGGATGTTGATGGTGCTGACATCCCCAAGTGGGCAGATTGTTAGGAAAGATGCTGGAGGGGTGTACCTGAGCACCAGGAGATGAGGAGATGAGGTGTCTTTTCCAAACTCTTCCCGATCAAACGGTGTACCATCCTCTGCGTGTGACAGGCATGTTTTAGCAGTAGGAAGGGTCCCGTGCATGTAAGGAGAACACCAGGGATTTTTCCAAATCAGTGCCTCCCAGAACCCCAAACTGGGGAATTTTTAAGCTACGGCTACATGTATGTTCATTAAGGGCCTTGGGAAGTAGGCAGAGTCCGAACTTTAGATGATTGAAGTCTTCAGGGTCAGAAGCGCTCACCATCGGCTTCCCTTAGGTTACATTTTATCTGTCGTTGATAGATGATGTCGATAAAAAAATATCTATTCTTTTTCAGATTATTTCCCCTTATAGGTTATTGCAAAATATTCAGTGTAGTTCCCTGTGCTATACAGTAGTTCCTTGTTGATGATCTATTTTATACATAGCAGTGTTTATGTGTTAATACCAAACTGTTAATTTATCCCTCCTCCCACCTTTCCCCTTTGGTAATAATAAATTATAAGATTTTATACTTCTCAGAAATGGAGGAGCTGAAAGAGAGGTATCATTTTCAATGGAAAAGCATTCAAAACAAGATTGAAGCTTCAGCCAGGATTATTAGATGTACATCCTTGGACAGAAGTCACTTCATTTTTCTAATGTTGACCTGACAAATAAGACAAACGTCTTCACTGAACTTGCTTATATTAAAGTGATGGAAATAACAAATGAAAGTCTTAGAAACATCTTATTTTACTGGAGCCTTATACACTGCTTTATGTTAATTACAGTTTGGCTCACACATCTGTTCATTGAAGTTACAATGTTCTCAATTTCTGTTACTGATCCTCCAGAGTGGGCCCCAACAAGGGTCCCCCTGCCCAGTGTCATTGGAGCCAACAGATCGAGACTGAGTTTGGCTCAGAAGCAAAGGAGTCTTTATATTTTGATCAGAGAATGGAGAGGTGAGAGCGTGTGCTCCCCCACGGGCTGTGGGCTGGGCTGCTGTGTAGGGATCCTGGCAGCGTCAGCAGGAGGGAGGGGACGGAGCTCTTGAGGGCCAGGTTGGCTGGAGCTCAGGCTCTATGTCATGGAGTCTGCATTGGGCCCCGCGAGCTGAGGTGTTGACCCAGCCATTCTGCACTAGGAAATCGGGTCTGAAGTGCCGGGTGTGGGACATCTGCATGCGGAATCCTAGGAGCAAGTGAAATTAGACAAAGCACAAAGGAAAAAAGGTTAGACATTATTTTATTGCCCAGATTCTATTTTTATCTCTCAGGAATGTTTAATGGGCTTTGCCGGTGACAAACACCTCCTCTGCCTTTTGTCCCATTCCTCATTCTTGGGGTGCTGAGGGTGCAGACCCCTCTTCTGTAACTGCTTCGTGCTGAGTTGGGAGTCCTCATACCCGGGAGGGAGGGGCAGAACTTCTCCCCAGCATCCTCCAGGTGAGGTTGATTGTCCCCAGGCCTCCTACCTCACTGCTCGTCCGCCTGAGCACCAGCATTGGAAGTGTCATAGATTCTAATAACCTTTAAGGGTCCACGAAAGAGATGCGCAGAGACACTGGGGGGGGGCCTGTTTTACCCCGCCCCACATTTGTTTGGCCACCTTAGGCTGACGGTTTCTGCCAGCCTAGATGCTCTGACCAGTAATCTGCGCTTTCTTCAATTAGGTCCCTGAATTAACGTACAAACAGCACCAGGTGTCAGAGCCCTGCCCGCTCAACTCCCAGACAGTCCAGGGTCGTTGTTGATCCAGGACTATGATGGCCACTGAGTCAACGGCCTTTTGAAGTAGCCAGGAGTCCAGCCGGTCTTACTGGCCGCTGTCACCGCGGTTTCTGTAGGCTTTTCTATGGTGAAAGCGTGATATACGGTTCCCCCGCCAAGCTTATTAGCTCCCTTCTGGGAGCAGTAAGTCCTGCAAGCAGTAGTCTGCTCTTTCGGGGCACACTCTTGTTGTTTTCTGAGAGAAACTTCAGGTCAAGTGATGGTCACACGAGTCGTCATGGGGGCCCGTTGGCCCCGTTTGTCTCTCTGGAGGTTGGAGTTGGAGGGCCTCCTCACTCGAGGTCAGTGTGTCCACGGAGCGACCCCTGCAACTTCAGGGCATGATGGGTGGTTAGGATCACCACGTGGGGTCCTTTTCCCTTAGGAGGGAGCTGGCCTTGCGGGCTGCTGATTTCCAGGTTTTTAGATACCCCAGTATCCTGGCCTGATGGGGCGGTGTGCAAAGCCCTTGGTGACCATAGTTTGTCCTACCTGAAGGACATTCTTGCGTTGCTCCATTTCAAGTGGTCCCAGTTTTTGCACTGATGCTCCAAGGGCGAGTCAACTTTGACCGGGAATGTAAATGTCAAAGGGTTTAGCTAAATTAGGGAGTTCCTGGGCAAGGGTCTGAAGTGGCTGCTCTTTCCATTCTTGGAAGTCTGCTTCTGGATTCAATTCAAAAGGATCATCATCTTTTCATGTCAGTGTTTCATATAGATGTCCAGCTATTAGACTGTAGTTAGGGATCCAGATGCAGCAAACCTTGGCCTCCCCAGGAACCCCTAAGCTGTCTTCTAGTTTTAGAAGAGGTAAGGCTGCAAATGGCTTCTTCCCTTTCCTGGGATGGGCTTCTCCGAACATCTGTGAGAATGAAGCCCAGGCAGGTCACCTTAGCCTGGGACATTTGAGCCTTTTTCTTGGACACCTTCTATCCTTTCTTGGCTAGGGAGTTCAGAGTCGTGCTTAGTAGGGCTGGTGATCAGAATGTCATCTGCATATTGAAGGAGGGTTCCCCTTTACAGAGGTAGAACTTTCAGGTCTTTAGATAACGTTTCCCCAATGATGTTGTGGGGAGTTTTGAACCGTTGGGGCAGGACGGCCCAGCAGTATTGCTTTTGTTGCATGTTGTGTCCTGCCACTCACAAGCCAAAAATTCTTGTGACTCTGGGACGAATGGAATACAAAAGAAGGCATCACTAAAGTCTAATACAGAATGCCATGTCCTGGTGGATGGTAGAATGACCAGCAGGGTGTAGGAAATAGGAGCTACTGGATGTATATCCTCGCTGGCTTCACTGACTGTCCTGACATCCTTTACCAGGTCTCCAGCAGCCCACGGGGCTCTCATGGTCAGGACAAAAGCAGGATATTGAGCTCACCTGGGCGGGTCACCCCCCATCCCTGTAGCCCCCGGGGCTCTCGTGGTAAAGTCCCTCCCAGGTTATGGAGCTCACCTGTGCAGCTACCCAGGAGCCCATGGGGCTCTCATAGTCAGGATTTCCAAGGATACAGAGCTCCCCTGGACACGTACACTGGCAGGGCTAGGCACACAGGAACCGTGCACAAAGCCCACATTGCAGAGAACCCCCAGCTCACCTGTCGCTCACAGCTGACACAGAGCACCTCAGAGCAGGACTTGAACTAACAAAGAGCAGCTCTGACAGGTCTGTGACCCTGGGTATCACTCTGTGTCCTCTCTCCGCCTGGTCTTCCAGACACTTCCACTGCAGCCAGGGCACCAAGCCTCTGTCTCCACACACCATCACTCCTCTCCCTGACTCCTGGGTTCCTCTCATTAAGAGAGGGTCTTCTTGAAGTTGTTTCCCACTCATGGGCCAGATAAAATTATTAGAAAGCAAGCTGGAGCGTAAGCCCCTTGTCTATCTTGATTCTCAGGAGCCCACACCTGTTCCTTGGACCTGGCCTGTTCAGCAAGGTCAATTTTCTGCAACTGGGAGCACCTAAGGGGTGATGACTGGCTGTCTTGGGCAGCCTGACACTGCCTGGCAGCCCTCCCCAGGTGTGCCTGGGTTGAGGTCAACATAAACACCGCTCCAGGCAGCAAGAGCCCCTGCAGCTGTGCCTGACACCATATTCTCTGCCCAGTCAGCAGTCTCGTGGCTCTGCTGGTGGGAGGGAGTGAGAGGCCACGGCTTTGTGGGTGGCCCTGTGTGAGTGGGGCTCTGCCGGACATTCTGCAGGAGTTGTCAGGCTGCCACCTGCTCAAGAAGAGGATGTGTCACCCATACCTTCTGCTGGAATTTCTCCCCGGGCAGAGGTGAGGAAGGAAAAAAGCAGTGGGGGCCGGGACAGGAGGGGTATCTCAGGCAGGGAAATGGAAAGCGCGCCCGGGACCAGGACTATCCTGGCTGGCCTGCAGACACCAAGTCGGCCTGCGTGCTTTCGCTGGTGTGGCTCCACGGCCCTTCCTCTAGGCTTTCATGTCCTTGTATGTATTCCGGCGTTTTACCTGGGAAGGGTGGGAACAGTTCAGCAGCAGCTGGCCTGGGGCTCAGCTCACGTTTACTCACAGATGCCTCGTCACGGTCCCCCAGCTTTGCAATGAGGACGCTCCTTGCGGGGGGCCTGCTGGCTGAATGGGAGATGATTCCCCACCTCTGACCAAATTCAGGAAAGTGTACCACTGGAGCTAGTGCCCTGATAGGGATTTCCTCTGTATAACTGGTGGGTTCAGGTTTTTTTTTTTTTTTTTGGTTCAAGTTAGATTTTATTTCTCTTTTATGTATTTATAGATATAAGCATGGAAATAATTCATTCATATAAATACATCTGTGAAGGGAACAACTTTTTTCTGTTTTATTTTTAAAAATTTTGAAATTTAATTTTATTTATGTTTTTATACAGCAGGTTATTATGAGTTATCTATTTTATGCATATACATGTATACAGGTCAATCCCAATCTCCCAACTCATCCCACCACCACCACCCCATGGCTTCCCCCACTTGGTGTCCATACTTTTGTTCGCTACCTCGCTGTCTCTATATCTGCCCTGCAAACCGGTTCATCTGTACCATTTTTCTAGGTTCCACATATATGCATTAATATACAATATTTGTTTTTCTCTTTCTGACTTACTTCACTCTGTATGACAGTCTCTAGATCCATCGACGTCTCTACAAATGACCCAGTTTCATTCCTTTTTATGGCTGAGTAATATTCCATTTTATATATGTACCCCATCTTTATCCATTCGTCTGTCTGTGGGCATTTAGGTTGCTTCCATTACCTGGCTATTGTAAATAGTGCTGCAATGAACATTGTGGTGAATGTGTCTTTTTGATTTATGGTTTTCTCTGGGTATATGCCCAGAAGTGGGATTGCTGGATCATATGGTAATTCTATTTTTAGATTTTTTAGGAACCTCCATACTGTTCTCCATAGTGACTATCAACTTTCATTCCCACCAATAGTGGAAGAGGGTTCCTTTTGTCCACACCCTCCCCAGAATTTGTTGTTTGTAGATTTTCTGATGATGCCGATTCTAACAGGTGTGAGGTGATACCTCATTGTAGTTTTGATTTGCATTTCTCTAATAATTAGTGATGTTGAGCAGCTTTTCATGTGCGTCTTGGCCATCTCTGTGTCTTCTTTGAAGAAACGTCTATTTAGATCTTCTGCCCATTTTTGTATTGGGCTGTTTGTTTTTTTTAATATTAAGCTGCATGAGCTGTTTATATATATTGGAGATTAAACCTCTGTCCATTGATTCGTTTGCAAATATTTTCGCCCATTCTGAGGGTTGCCTTTTTCCATTCCCGTTTTTTTAACAAAAAAAGAAAGAAAGAAAAAGAAGCAGAACACTAATGTGCGTAAAATATGCCTTTTGAAACTGTCGTTTTGAAATATGGACGTCTTTTGAATTTTTTGGTCGATATAAGACCGCAGGATTTGTTTTCAGGGCAGGTGTCATTTACAGGCCTGCAATGATTTTGAATATCAAGTGACCATTAGCGCTGGGATGAAAGCTGCTGTTGTGTGAAACGGCCACAAGGTGGCAGCAGTTCTCCGTTACCAAATCTGGTTACTAGGACAACAGAGCCTCAATGGAAGTCGTGTTCTAGCTTGTCATTTAGAATGGAATGTGCCAGGAGAAAGCCCCTTAAGTTTGTCTCACTACTTGTTCGCTTTTTAAATTTAATTTTTTTATTTTTTATCACAGCAAGTTTGATTACAATGTTTGGCTTGTTGTAGGTGTGCAAGATGTGGTTCTTTTACACATATACATATGTCTGTTCTTCCTTGGATCCTTTTCCCATGTACGTTATGACAGAATGTTCAGTAGTCTTCTCTTGGTATTCCGTAGGTCTTTGGTGATTATATATTTCACCTGTATTTGTATATGTCTGTTAACCCCAATATCCTAATGTATCCAATCCTCACACCTTTCCATTGGTTAACCATAAGTTGTTTAATGAATCTGTGATTGCCCTTCTCTGTGGAAATATCTTCACTGGTATCAATTTTTAGGTAACACCTATAAGTGATATCATACGATATTTGTCTTTCTCTTTCTGACTTACTATAAGTCACGTGATTACCTCTAGACTCATCTATGATGCTGCAAATGGCATTGTGTCCTTTTTTTCCTTGGCTAATATTCTGTCCGTACATGTAGCACTTCTTCTTTGTCCACTCATCTGTTGATGGACTTTTTGGTTGCTTCCATGTCATGGCTATTGTAATGCAGCGGCAATGCACATTTGCCTGCCTGTGTCTTTCCAATTCTGTCTTCTTAGGTTATAGGCCCAGGAGTGGGACTGCTGGATTATATGGTAGCAAAATGTTTACCTTGTAGAGGCACCTCCATTCTGTTCTCATCAGTGGCTCTTACCAGGTTTCATCCCACTTAAAGTTGAGGGTATGCACTTCTCCACAACACCTTCAGCATTTTTCCTTTGTAGTTTTTTTGCTGATGTTTGTTCTGACTAGTGTCACCTGATACCACTTTGTGGTTGGATTTGCATGCGTCTCATAATCCCTTGAAATTGAGCTTTCTGACATATCCTTTTTTTCTTCAAACTGTGAGTACATCTTACCTCTTCAAATTGTTTTCATGAAGTATATGTGACATTTAGAAATATTTTGGCATTACCTCCCTTAAGACATTTTGAGGGCAGGTTTCATTTACAGCTCTCCAGTACTGGTGCATATGAAGTGACCCTTAGCGCAGGTTTTAAAGGAGCTGTTGCAGGTAACGGCCAGAGGGCGACAGCATTTCTGCTTTTCCCAATCTGGTAACTAGGGAAACAGACCATCCTGACAGTGGTGTTCCTCGGTTATATATTAGAGTGGAATGTGCCCCCGAAAGCTGATGTCTCCTTACTTACATTTGTTTTATAAATTGAATTTATATTTTTTTTTATTGGAGTGATATTCCATTTTGTACATGGACCATTTCTTCTTTGTGCATTCCTCTGTTGATGGAGATTTTCGTAGCTTCCAAGTGTTGGCTATGGTAAATATTGCTGGAGTGCAGGATTGCCAGCCTGTGTCTTTTTTTTTTTTTCCTGCGGTATGTGGACCTCTCACTGCCGTGGACCCTCCCATTGCAGAGCACAGGCTCCGGACGCTCAGGCCCAGTAGCCATTGCTCACGGGACCAGCTGCTCCACGGCATGTGGGATCTTCCCCACCTGGGGCATGAACCCGTGTTCCCTGCATTGGCAGGCGGAATCTCATCCACTGAGCCACCAGTGAAGCCCAGCCTGTGTCTTTTTTTTTTTTTTTTTTTGCGGTATGTGGGCCTCTCACTGTTTTGACCTCTGACATTGCGGAGCACAGGCTCCGGACGCGCAGGCTCAGCAGCCATGGTTCATAGGCCTAGCCGCTCCGCGGCATGTGGGATCTTCCAGGACTGGGGCACGAACCCATGTCCCCTGCATTGGCAGGTGGACTCTCAACCACTGCGCCACCAGGGAAGCCCCAGCCTGTGTCTTTTTGATTCTCATCCCCTCAAGCGATAGGCCCAGCAGTGGGTATGCCTGATTGAATGGTTGCTCAGTATTTACCTTTACAAGGCACCTCATTTTTGTTTTCATTACTGGCTCTTACCATGTCCCACGTTGAACCAATTTTGGCATTTCTCCAAAACCCCTTCAGCATTTATTGTTTGCAGAATTTTTTGATGGCCATTCTGACTGGTGTGAGCTGATAGGTTTTTGTAATTTGGACTTGCATATCTTTAATTATTCCTAATGTTCAGCATTTTTCCATGCCTTTTTAAATTTCTGGTACAGAAAAACAGAAAAAACCGGAGAGTACAATTAACCTCTTGAAATTGTCTTCTTGGATGGTTGCCCTCTTTTGAAATTTTTGGTCAATTTTCGACCCCAGGATTGTTTTTGAGGGCAGGTGTCATTTACAGGCTGCAATGAGTGTGAATATTTAGTGACCATTAGCACTGGGTTGAAAGCTGCTGTTGTGGGAAACGGCCACAAGGCGGCAGCATTTCTCCATTCCCAAATCTGGTTACTAGGGCAGCAGAGCCTTTCTGGGACGAATGGAATACAGAAGAAGGCATCACTGAAGTCTAATACAGAATACCATGTCCTGGTGGATGGTAGAATGACCAGCAGGGTGTAGGAATTAGGAACTACTGGATGTATATCCTCGGTGGCTTCACTGACTGTCCTGAAATCCTTTACCAGGTTCCCAACAGCCCTCGGGTCTCTCGTGGTCAGGGCAATCCAAGGATATGGAGCTCACCTGGGCAGGCCTACCCCTTCCCCGCAGACCATGCGGTTCTCACGGTCAGGCACCTCCCAGGATATGGGGCTCACCTGGGTAGGTCTCCAACAGCCCACGGGGCTCTCATGGTCAGGCCACTCCCAGGTTATGGAGCTCACCTGTGCAACTACCCAGCAGCTCATGAGGCTCTCGTGGTCAGGCCCCTCCCAGGATATGGAGCTCCTCTGGGCAGATACCCCGGCAGGGCTGGGCACACAGGAACCGTACACATAGCCCTCATTGCAGAGCACCCCAGATCACCCCAGATCACCTGTCACTCAGAGCTGACACAGAGCACCTCAGAGTAGGTCTTGAAGTAACAAACAGCAGCTGCGACAGATCTGTGACCCTGGGCATCACTCTGTGTGGCTTCCCTCTGCCTGGTTTTCCTGAGACATCCAGGGCACCAGGTCTCTGTCTCCACCCATCACCCCTCCTCTCCCTGAGTCCTGGATTCCTCTCATTAGGAGAGGGTCTTCTTGAAGTTGTCTCCCACTCATGGGACAGATAAAATGATTAGAAAACAAGCCAGAGCTGCAGCCCCTTGCGTATCCTGACTCTCAGGAGCCTACACCTGTTCCTTGGACCCGGCCGGTTCAGTGAGGTCCATTTTCTGCAGTGTGAGTCCCTGAGGGGTGAGGATTGGCTGACCTGGGCAGCCTGTCCCTGCCGGCCAGCCCTCCCCAGGTGTGCCTGGGTTGAGGTCAATATAAACAACGCACCAGTCAGCAAGAGCCCCTGCAGCTGTGCCTGACACCATATTCTCTGCCCCGTCAGCAGTCTCGGGGCTGTGCTGGTGGGAGGCAGTGAGGGGCCACGGCTTTGTGGGTGGCCCAGTGTGAGTGGGGCTCTGCTGAACTTTCTGCAGGAGTTGTCAGGCTGCCACCTGCTCAAGAAGAGGATGTGTCACCCATACCTTCTGCTGGAATTTCTCCCCGGGCAGAGGTGAGGAAGGAAAAAAGCAGTGGGGGCCGGGACACGAGGGGTGTCTCAGGCAGGGAAATGAAAAGATTCCAGAAGAGTGCCCGGGGCCAGGACCATCCTGGCTGGCCTGCAGGCACCAGGTCGGCCTGTGTGATGGCGCTGGTGTGGCACCACGGCCCTTCCTCTAGGCTTTCAACTCCTTGTACATATTCAGGTGTTTTACCTGGGAAGGGTGGGAACAGTTCAGCAGCAGCTGGCCTGGGGCTCAGCTCACGTTTACTCACAGACGCCTCCGCACGGTCCCCCAGCTTTGCAATGAAGACGCTCCTTGCAGGGGGGTTGCTGGCTGCATGTGAGATGATTCCCCACCTCTTGCCAACTTCAGAATTGTTTACCGCTGGAGCAAGTGCCCTGATAGAGTTTTCCTCTGTGTAACTGGTGGGTTCTGTTTTTTTTTTTTTTTTTTTCTTTTTTGGTTCAAGTTAGATTTTATTCCTCTTTTATGTATTTATAGATATAGATTTTAGTATGTGTGATTAGTCTGTTCATATTTCCTGTTTCTTCCTGGTTCAGTGTTGATTGTCCCTTTCTGAGAATTTGTCCATTTCTTCTAGGTTGCCTATTTCATTGGCATATAGATACTTGTAGTAGTCTCTTATAATCCTTTGTATTTCTGTGGTGTCCATTGTAACTCCTCCTTTTTCATTTCTAATTTTATTGATTTGAGCCCTCTTCCTTTTTTTCTTGATGAGTTTGGTGAAAGGTTTATCAATTTTTTATCTTTTCAAAGAACCAGCTTTGAGTTTCATTGATCTTTTCTATTGTTTTCTTCATCTGTATTTCATTTATTTCTGCTCTGATCTTTATGATTTCTTTCTTCCTACTAACTTTGGGTTTTGTTTGTTCCTCTTTCTCTAGTTGCTTTAGGTGTGACATTAGGTTGTTTGAGATTTTTATTGTTTCCTGACGTAAGCTTGTATTGCTATAAACTTCCCTCTTAAAACTGCTTTTGCTTTGTTCCATAGGTTTTGGATCATCATGTTTTCATTTTCATTTGTCTCTAGGTATTTTTTAATTTCCTCCTTGATTTCTTCACTGATCCTTTGTTTGTTTAGTAACATACTGTTTAGCCTCCACATGTTTGTGTTTTTCACAGTTTTTTTCTTGTAGTTGATTTCTAATCTCATAGTGTTGTAGTTGGAAAAGACACTTGATATGATTTCAATTTTCTTTAATTTACCAAGGCTTGAGTTGTGGTCCAAGATGAGATCTATCTGGGGGAATGCTCCATGTGCACTTGAGAAGAAAGTGTATTCTGCAGCTTTTGGGTGGAATGTTCTATAAATATTAGTTAAATTCATCTGGTGAAATGTGTCATTTAAAGCCTGTGTTTCCTCATTGATTTTCGGCCTGAATGATTTGTCCATTGTTGTAAGTGGGGTGATAAAGTACCACAATATTGTTACTGTTGATTTCCCCTTTTAAGTCTGTTAGAATTTGTGTTATATATTGAGGGGCTCCTATGTTGGGTGCATATATATTTATAATTGTTATATCTTCTTCTTGGATTGATCTCTTGATCATTATGTAGTGCCCTTCCTTATCTCTTGTAACAGTCTTTATTTTAAAGTCTATTTTGTCTGATATGAGTACGGCTATCCAGTTTTCTTTTGATTTTCATTTGCATGGAATACCTTTTTCTATCCCCTCACTTTCAGATTTTATGTGTCCCTAAATCTGAAGCAGGTCTTTGGTAGACAGCATATATACGGGTCTTGTTTTTGTATCCAATCATCCAGTCTATGTCTTTTGGTTGGAGCATTGAATCCATTTACATTTAAGGTAATTGTTGACATATATGTTCTTACTGCCATTTTATTAATTATTTTGGATTTGCTTCTGGAGGTCCTTTTTCTTCCCTTCCTCTTTTGTTCTCTTCTCATGTGATTTGATGACTATTTTTAGTGTTCTGTTTTGGGTTGCTTTTTCTTTTTTTGGTGTGTGTTTATCTATTGTAATTTTTTGGTTTGCAGTTCCCATGAGGTTTTGACATAGCAGTCTATATATATTTATATACAAGGTTGGTTTAATTTTTGCTCTCTTAATTTGAAATACATTTCCAATTTACTGCATTTGTACTCTCCTCATGGTTGCTTGTTTTGATATCATATTTCTGTGTGCATGTTTTCCTACTTTTACTGTATGTTTGCCTTTACCAGTGAGCGTTCCTATTTGTGATTTTAGAGTTTCTAGTTGTAGCCTCATTTTTTTTTTTTTTTTTTTTTTTTTTACCAACTAAAGAAGTTCCTTCAGCATTTGTTGTAAGGCTGGTTTGGTAGTGCTGAATTCTCTGACATTTTGCTTCTCTGTAAATCTTCTGATTTCCCCATCGAATCTGAATGAGAGCCTTGCTGGGTAGCATATTCTTGGCTGTAGGTTTTCCCCTTTCATCACTTTAAATATATCGTGCCTTCTGGCCTGCAGAGTTACTGCCGAAAAATCAGCTGATAACTTTATGGGGATTCCCTTGTATGTATTTTTTGCTTTTCCCTTGTTGCTCTTAATATTTTTTCTTTGTATTTAATTTTTGTCAGTGTTTGGTTAATTTGTGTCTTGGTGTGTTCCTCCTTGAATTTATTTGGTATGGGACTCTGTGCACTTCCTGAACTTGAGTGAGTGTTTCCTTTCCCATGTTAAGGAAGTTTTCATCTATAATCCCTTCAAATATTTTCTCAGGCCCTTTCTCTTTGCCTTCTCCTTCTGGGACCCCTATAATGTGAATGCTAGTGCATTTAATGTTGTCCCAGAGCTCTCTGAGACTGTCCTCATTTCTTTTCATTCTTTTTTTCTTTATTCTGTTTGGTGGCAGTGATTTCCACTACTCTGTCTTCCAGATCTCATGTTTGTTCTTCTGCCTCAATTATTTTGCTATTGATTCCTTCTAGTGTATTTTTCATTTTAGTTGTTGTGTTATTCATGTATGTTTCTCCGTAAGTCTTCTAGTTCTTTGTTAAACATTTTTTGTATCTTCTTGGTCTGTGCTGCCATTCTTTCTCTGAGATTTTTGAATCATCTTTACTCTCATGACTCTGAACTCTTTTCCAGGTAGATTGCCTAGCTCCTCTTCATTTAGTTGTTCTTCTGCAGTTTTATCTTGTTCCTTTGTCTGCAAAATATTTGTCTGTCATCTTATTTTGTCTCACTTTCTGTCTTTATGGTCTCCTTTCTGTAGGCTGCAGGATCATAGTTCCTCTTGCTTCTGGTGGGTGAGGTTGATCCATGGGCTTGTGCAGGCTTCCTGCTGGGAGGGACAGGTGCTTGCCCTCTGGTCTGTGGAGTTGGGTCTTGTCCCTCTAGTGGGCAGGTCTGTATCCTGGGTGTGTTTTGAGGTGGCTGCAAGCTCAGTACAACTTTAGGTAGCCAGTTGATGGGCGGTTCTGTGTTCTTATCTTGCTGGTTGTTAGGCCTGAGGTGTTCCAGCATTGGAGCCTGAGGGCTCTTGGGTAGTGCCAGGTGTTGGTGCTGAAATGGGGACCTCTGGGAGATCTCACACCAATCAATATTCCCTGGGGTCTCTGCCACCAGTTTCCTTGTACCCACTGTGAGCTACATCCTCTGGAGACCCTCTAAGACCCATAGGTAGGTCTGTCCCAGGTTCCTATCAAGTTACTTTGTGCTGGGTTCCAGTGCATGTGAGACCCTGTCTGTGCCCTCCAACAGTGGAGTCTCTGTTTCCCCGAGCCGTGTGGAGCTCCTGCACTCAAGCCTTAATGGCCTTCAAAGCCAAACGCTCTGGGGTTTCTTCCAGACTCTGATGCCAGACTGTCAGACTGTCCTGAAGGATTATTTTATGGGGGAATGTCCTTATGTAGCCTGAGTGGATTTACTTTTTTGTGTGTGTGTGGTGTGAGGGCTGCTTGTAGTATGGATATCTGCCACCTCTTTCTTTACTGTATGCTGGCCATTAACCCCTCGATAGGAGGTGTGACTGATGTTGTGGTGACCAGAGTCTGCACTGGATATTGAGTGGGACCTTCCCTTTGCTCTGTGGTTTTCACTGCTCTGCCAGGGGCAGGGTCTGCTCTTTAGTTGTTGGAGTAGAGCTCCCCAGATCTATTTCTGAGCGTGTTTCTGATCTTCGGTGTGAGGTAGGAAGGATTGGAGTACTCCCACTGGGAGAGAAGCCACTGAGTGAGTATTCGCCCCCTAGAGCTGCTCACTTGTGAGCGTCCTCTGTTGTGTCACCTTTCACCCATTGTGCAGGCTCACAAATTATACCATTGTTGGCACTGTTCTTGGCCCCGCCTTAACTGTGAGTATGCCAGCAACTGGCCCTGCTGTCTCTCAGGCATTGTTATCACCAAGTCATTAGCACAGATCCACTGAAGCCATGTCCCAGGACTGCAGTAATCATGCAGCTGGGCCTGCTGTGGGTACCTTGGAGGTGTCTCAGACTCTGGCTTGGCCCAACCTCCACATGTATGTGCCCACAAAGCCCACAGCTGTTAAGTTAGAGCTGCTAAAGCTGGAGCCCAGCCAGGTGGGAAGGGGCTGAGGCAACAACTCACTGGGTCAGGCAAGCCCAGTCAGGCAGGAGGGGGTGGGAGCAAAGACTGACCGGGGTGCATGAGGCTGCTCAGGTGGGAACCCCTTATAATGTCCCCAGAGGAAGGGGCCAGGGCATGGAGAATGTGTCTGAAATGAGGACCGCATCCTTTGTGCACCACTCAACAATGGTGCTTTGCTTCTATGACAGACCAGACTTCTTCCACAAGCATTTTTGTTTGTGGAGCTCCACACTCTGGTTGCCTCAGGCTGTCTCTTCACAGGCAAACCAGTCCTCTTCCTGGTCTGCTCTCCAAACTCCACGTTCCAGCACCCAGCCCCTGTCCATACCAGTGGCTGGGGCATGCAGAGCTGTGACACAGACCATCTGTTTGAGTCTTACTTTGTCTTGCCTGCCATATGTCAGTTGCTGCACTCTTCTCTGAGCTCCTGAAGCACCCCTCCTGTTCCAGCTGATCTCCCCACTTTTGAGGAGGACTTCCCTAGATGCGGGAACCTCTCTTCTCCTTCAGCACCCCCCAATGGGTGCTTCCGTTTTTCTTTTTTCTTTTTCTTTCTTTCATCCTGCCCAGTTATGTGTGGATCTTTCTTGTCCTTTTAGGTGTCTGAAGTTCTCGGCTAGTGTTCAGCAGGTGCGCTGCAAGAATTGTTCCACTTCCAGATGTACTCTTGATGTATCTGTGGGGAGAGGTGTACTCCCTGTCCTCCTACTCTGTCATAATCATCAGCCCCTCACCAGGAAAAATTTTGCAATATTATCTTTGTATGTGATCTTAGTGAATATTTTCTCGGAATGGATATCCATGAATGAGATTGTTGGGTCTAGGAATAGATATATTTTAACGGTATTGGACATCATTGCCAAATTGTTTTCCAAAATAGACTGAAAGATGTTTCCTCCTGGGACATGTGAGAGAACCCATTTTCTTGCATCATCACCTGAAATAGAATTTATGACCTTAAACTTCTCCACATTTGAAGTAGTCTTTTAAGTAGCTATGGGGGTGAGGGTTGGGAAGAGTGGAACCCATTCATTCCTAAACTTTAAAGGACTTGGTGTGCCCAGGAACTGCTCCAAGATCCGCATCTGTAGAGAGGAAGGGGACTTGGGAATAGGTGGCTCCACCTCCCACGCTAGCCAATCTAGAGGGTCCTTGTGGCCTCACCCCAGAAGTGAGGACCTAAGGGGTTTCAGCCAGATATGACAGGCTCTTGGGTATCACAGGATGAGGGAGAAGGACAGTCTCCTGGTGTGACCCTGGAGCAGGGCTCTGACTCTGAGCTCTCATTGACTTGTGCTCTGAGTCATAAGTCCAAGGTCCAACCTTCTGGAGTCCCAAATGAGCCTGACTCAAGGGATCAGGTCAGGGGGTGCTGTGGACAGGAGCTGCTTCTATGAGTTAGTCATTAAAACTGGAGCATACCTGTTTCTCTGGGCGTGGGAAATCCAAGAGAGGAAGGGTTGAATTTTTCAAGAAAGAAGGGGGCCAAAATGAGCCAGAAAGAAACCAAAGGGAGTATCAGGATGGGGAAATTTTCCTCCTGCCCCTTTTGGGTTCTTCTGATTAGTTATAACAATTAAATTGCCACAAGATAGATTAACAGGAGAAAAAAACCATTTAATTCATAAGCACAGAGGTCTCATAGAAATGGGACTCCACTCTATGAGTGGACCAAAGGGACCAAAATAGGCTGTCTGTTTACAGATCATTTTAGACAAACAATTTGTGAAGATTTAACAAAACAAAGGGGCTTGTGTTTGGGGTAACAGACTACTGAAGAAGTAACAAAGTTTGTTTGTACATCTTTCATAGTCTAGAATTCCTTAACTCTGGTGATACAGATGCTTTCAATC
This sequence comes from Mesoplodon mirus, assembly GCF_964341445.2. Classification (NCBI taxonomy): domain Eukaryota; kingdom Metazoa; phylum Chordata; class Mammalia; order Artiodactyla; family Ziphiidae; genus Mesoplodon; species Mesoplodon mirus. The sequence goes on along the minus strand of NW_028294406.1, from coordinate 23,816 downwards.
CTCCTGGTACAGGGTAGATACTTTCACATGGGAGATTTATCTCCTGCTTTCAGGAGGAAAGGAGGTTTCAGAGTGGTTTTTTAACCACCCACATGCTGTTTCTCAAGTAACTTTAATTCAAAATAATCAATATGCCTTTGTGGCACATTTTGGGATGGTCTGTCTTAGGCCCCAACAGGAGCATGGAAGGGGATGCAAGACAGAGGACCTGGGAGACAGAAGGAACTGAAGGAGCTGACAGGGTGCCCTATAGTACAGAGTCATACCCCCACCTCAAGCCTGGGTCTGAACAGGAGGAGGGGGCTGGAGGCTGGGGGCTTGTGGTCCTTTCTATCTGCCTCCTCCCTGATCTGGGAGACCACTGGGTTCCCCTGGTGCATCACTAGGCAGGACTGGGAGAGGCATCAATCCCGCAAACCATTTGTAAATTTTGGAGATTACTCTTTGGTCGGTCACATCATTTGCAAATATTTTCTCCCATTCTGTGGGTTGTCTTTTCATTTTGTTTATGGTTTCCTTTGCTGTACAAAGGCTTTTGAGTTTAATTAGGTCCCATTTGTTTATTTTTGTTTTCATTTCCATTACTCTGGGAGATGGATCACAAAAGATATTGCTGTGGTTTATGTCAAAAAGTGTTCTGCCTGTTTTCCTCTACGAGGTTTATAGTATCAGGTCTTATATTTAGGTCTTTAATCGATTTGGAGTTCATTTTTGTATATGGTGTTAAATAATGTTCTAATTTCATTCTTTTACATATATCTGTCCAGTTTTGCCAGCACCATTCATTGAAGAGACTGTCTTTTCTCCATTGTATACTCTTGCCTCCTCTGTTGTAGATTAATTGACCACAGGTTCTTGATTTTATTTCTGAGCCTTCTATCCTGTTCCATTGATCAAACAGCTCATGTAGCTCATATCAAAAAACAAACAACCCAATCAAATAATGGGCAGAAGACCTAAGTAGACATTTCTCCAAAGAAGACATATGTGCCCAGAGGCACATGAAAAGATATTCAACATTTCTAATTACTAGATAAATGTAAATCATAACTGTAATGAGACATCACCTCAAACCACTCAAAATGGGCATCATCAAAAAGTCTACCAAAAATACATGCTGGAGAGGGTGTGGAAAAAAGGGAACCCTCCCTATGCACTTTGTGGGAATGTAAATTGGTACAGCCACTATGGAGAAGGTTCCTTAAAAATCTAAAATAGAGCTACCATATGATGCAACCATTCCACTCCTGGGCATATATCCAGAGAAAACCATGGTTCAAAAGAATACATGCACCCCAATGTTCATTGCAATGCTGTTTACAATAGCCAAGACATGGAAGCAACCTAAATGTCCCTTGACAGATAAATGGATAAAGAAGATGTGGTACATATATACAATGGAATATTACTCAGCCATTAAAAAATCGAAATAATGCCATTTGCAGCAACATGGATGGAACAGGAGATCACCATAGTAAGTGAAGTAAGTCAGACAGAGAATATCAAATATCACAGGATATTGCTCATATGCAGAATCTTAAAAAAATTGATGGAAGTGAAGTTATTTACAAAACAGAAACAGAGTCACAGACTTAGAAAACAAAGTTATGGTTACCAAAGGGGGAGGGATAAATCGGGAGTTTGGGCTTGACATATACCCACTACTATATTTAAAATAGATAACCAACAAGGACCTACTGTATAACACAGTGAATTCTCCTTAATATTCTGTAACAACTTGAAAAGAATTTGGAAAAGAATAGATACATGTATATGTACAACTGAATCTAATGCAACATTGACAATCGACTATATTTGAAAATAAAATAAAAAGATAAATAAAAATTAAAAAATAAAAGTAAAATATAAAAAATCCTGCAAAGTGGCTCCCTGTTCATTTGCATACACCCCACCCCCTCAGAGCCCCTCCTTCCACTCTCACCCTTACAAAGGAGGTGCAGAATTTCCTGCCAGGGCAAGAGCCCAGTTCCCAGGTGGAAGTGCTTTCCTAGAAGGACATGAGGAGGGAAGAGGTCCATTCTGGGACCTCAATCCCCCCTTTCCATAAACACATGGAAGAAACACATTTTAAAAGCATCTTGAAATGGATAAAAATGGAGAATTTCTAGGGAAGAAAATAGAGACAACAGGACTAAAAGGAGGGCGAGAGTGAAAAGGACAGGGGGAAAAACAAAGCCAGAGCTGCCTGTCCCCACCCATGGGCACGGCCACTCAGAGGCCACCTTGAAGTTGCAGCTGGAAGGGGCAAGCTTTGATGGTCTGGGTGATCAGCCTTTTGTAGCTGGAGTCATGCTCTGGGAAGTGGGTGGCAGGGAGAGGAAACGTCAAGAACAGAGACAAGTTGGGGTCTGGGGCAGAGGTAGACACTTAGGGCCCACAGCCTGTAGAGGGAGCAGTACCGGGGATTCTGGGAGGTTGGAGTCAGCACTGAGGGCAGAAGGGAGCATGGGAAGCAGAACAATGGAAGCTCCAGGAGGTGGAACTGAGGAGACGCCTGTCCAGCTCCGCTTGTCCAGAATGAAAACACCCTGAAGGGGGATCCTGGAGAGAAGGGCACAGACTCCTAAGGACACTCCCCGACTCTATCCCTGGTCTTCCATCTCAGCTTTTCCCTCCTCTGGAAGGGCAGATACTTCTGTTATGGAGCAAAGGACTTGATGCCTGAGCAATGGGCTTGATGCCTGATGCACATAGAAGCCAATGCTATGGCACCAGCTTTTGAGAAAAGCTTTACTGCAAGGAGGCAGGGGGCAAGGCTCAAATCTGTCTTCCCAACAGCAAGGTGAGGTTGATATCTACAGGTTCAGGTTTTGGAGCAGAAAGGGGGAAAAAGTGGTTGGTTATAAAGTTTAAGGGAGTGATGGATTCTTATGTGTAGGGCTTCATACTTCTCCATGGCTAGCATGTGCAAATTCCTGGAGAGCTGGTATGAAACATGTGGGGGAAATATGGGCTGTGATGTCAAAAGGTCATGCATTGGACAAGCAAGTCTATTTGCCACAGACTCCAATCTGCCATACTCTTTCCAACTGGTTTCCGTCAATTTTGTCACGTTGTAAGAGGAGGTGATTTTTAACAGCTTGCTTCCTTATCTGCAGTTCTGTAAGATAAGCTCAAGAATTTCTCTTAGTGATGGGTTTTTTTAACCCTATGGGGCAAGGTTTAATTTCTAGTCATATTAGTCTGTCCTGTGACAGAGATTCCCTCTGGCTATCAAAGGGAAAGTTCCAAGACCTTTCTAAGGTTTTGAAGTTGAATGCTGTCTTACCCATCTTCAAATAGGAATCTTCATCAGGCGATCCTGGTTTCAAGGCAGGTTGAATGCATCTCCATTTTCTTAATTGTTTGGGGTTCATTGTTGTAGGTATTTTCCTTCTGTTGTGTTTCTTGCCTAGAGAAGTTCCTTTAACATTTGTTGTAAAGCTGGTTTGGTGGTGCTGAACTCTCTCAGCTTTTGCTTGTCTGTGAAGGTTTTAATTTCTCCATCAAATCTGAATGAGATCCTTGCTGGGTAGAGTAATCTTGGTTGCAGGTTTTTCTCCTTCATCACTCTAAATAAGTCATCCCACTCCCTTCTGGCTTGTAGAGTTTCTGATGAACGATCAGCTGTTAACCTTATGAGGATTCTTTTGTGTGTTATTTGTTGTTTTTCCTTTGCTATTCTTAATATGTTTTCTTTCTTTTTAATTTTTGACCGTTTGATTAATATGTGTCTTGGCGTATTTCTCCTTGGATTTATTCTGTATGGGAATACTGTCTGTGCCTCCTGGATTTGATTAACTATGTCCTTTCCCATAATAGGGAAGTTTCCAACTATAATCTCTTCAAATATCTTCTCATTCCCTTTCTTTTTCTCTTCTTCTTCTGGAACCCCTATAATTCGAATGTTGGTGCATTTAAGGTTGTCCCAGAGGTCTCTGAGACTGTCCTCATTTCTTTTCATTGTTTTTTCTTTATTCTGCCCTGCAGCAGTTATTTCCACTAGTTTATCTTCCACATCACTTATCCGTTCTTCTGCCTCAGTTATTCTGCTATTGATCCCATCTAGAGTATTTTTAATTTCATTTATTGTGTTGCTCATCGTTACTTGATTCATCTTTAGTTCTCCTAGATCCTTGTTAAATGTTTCTTGCATTCTGTCTATTCTATTTCCAAGATTTTAGATCATCTTTACTATCATTATTCTGAATTCTTTTTCAGGTAGACTGCCTATTTCCTCTTCATTTGTTAGGTCTGGTGGGTTTTTATCTTGCTCCTTTACCTGATGTGTGATTTTCTGTCTTTTCATTTTGCTTATCTTATTGTTTTGGGGTCTCCTTTTTGCAGACTGCAGGTTCGTAGTTCCCGTTGTTTTTGGTGTCTGTCCCCAGTGGCTAAGGTTGGTTCAGTGGGTTGTGTAGGCTTCCTGGTGGAGGGGACTAGTGCCTGTGTTCTGGTGGATGAGGCTGGATCTTGTCTTTCTGGTGGGCAGGTCCATGTCTGGTGGTGTATTTTGGGGTGTCTGTGGCCTTATTATGACTTTAGGCAGCCTCTCTGCTAATGGGTGGGGTTGTGTTCCTGTCTTGCTAGTTGTTTGGCATAGGGTGTCCAGCACTGTAGCTTGCTGGTCGTTGAGTGAAGCTGGGTGCTGGTGTTGAGATGGAGATCTCGGGGAGCTTTTCGCCATTTGATATTATGTGGAGCTGGGAGGTCTCTTGTGGGCCAGTGTCTTGAACTTGGCTCTCCCACCTCAGAGGCACAGCACTGACTCCTGGTTGCAGCACCAAGTGCCTTTCATCCACACGGCTCAGAATAGAAGGGAGAAAATATAGAAAGAAAGAATTAGTAGAAGAAAGAAAAAGAGATAAAAGAAAGAAAGAAAGGAGGGAGGGAGGGAGGGAGGGAGGGAGGAAGGAGCAAAGGTAGGAAAAAAGAAAGAGAGAAGATAAAGTAAAATAAAATAAAGATAAAATAAAATAAATTTATTAAAATAAATAATAATTATTAAGAAATAAAATTTTTAAAAAATGGGCGGATACAACCCTAGGACAAATGGTGGAAGCAAAGCTGTACAGACAAAATCTCACATAGAAGCATACACGTACACACTCACAAAAAGAGGAAAAAGTCATAAATCTTGTTCTCAAAGTCCATCTCCTCAATTTGGGATGATGCGTTGTCTATTCATGTATTCCACAGATGCAGGGTACATCAAGTTGATTGTGGAGCTTTAATCGGCTACTTCTGAGGCTGCTGGGAGAGATTTCCCTTTCTCTTCTTTATTCTCACAGCTCCCGGGTCTCAGCTTTGGATTTGGCCCCGCCTCTGCGTGTAGATTGCCGGACGGCGTCTGTTCTTCACTCAGACAGGACAGGGTTAAAGGAGCAGCCGCTTCGGAGACTCTGGCTCACTCAGGATGGGGGGAGGGAGGGGCACGGTGGCCGTGCGAGCGTGTGGCGGCAGAGGCCAGCGTGACATTGCACCAGCTCGAGTCGTGCCGTGTGCTCTCCCGGGGAAGTCGTCCCTGGATCCCCGGACCCCGGCAGTGGTGGGCTGCACAGGCTCCCTGGAGCAGTGGCGTGGACAGTGACCTGCGCTCGCACACAGGACTCTTGGCGGTGGGAGCAGCAGCCCCAGCCTCCCACACCGGTCTCTGGGGTCCGTGCTTTTAGCATCGGCTCATGCTGGTCTCTGGAGCTCCTTTAAGCAGCGCTCTTAATCCCCTCTCCTTGTGCACCAGGAAACAAAGAAGGAGGCAAAAGTCTCTTGCCTCTTCGGCAGGTCCAGACATTTTCCTGGACTCCCTCCCGGCCAGCCATGGTGCACTAAGCCCTTCATGGTGTGTACACGCCGCCAGCCCCAGTCCTCTCCCTGCACTCCCACTGAAGCCCGAGCCTCAGCTCCCAGCGCCGCACACCCGGCGGCCGAGCAGACAAGCCTCTCGGGCTGGTGAGTGGCGGTCGGCACCAACCCTCTGTGTGGGAATCTCTCCGCTTTGCCCTCTGCACCCCTGTTGTTGTGCTCTCCTCCGCTACTCTGAAGTTTTCCCCCTACCAACTGCAGTCTCTGCCCCGGCAGGCAGATTCTTAACCACTGCAACACCATAAGTGGGGTTTTAAAGTCTCCTACTGTTATTATATTATTGTCCATTTTCCCCTTTATGTCTGTTAATATTTGCTTTATATATTTAGATGCTCCTGTATTGGTTCAACATTGTAATATCCTCTTTTTATATTGATCCCTTTATCACTATATAATGCCTTTCTTTGTTTTTTCTTATAGACTTTGTTTAAAAGCCTATTTTATCTGATAGTATTGCCATCCCCATTTTCTTGTCATTTATCTTTGTATGAAATATCTTTTCCCATCCCCCCACTTTCAATTTGTGTGTGTCTTTAGGCTTGAAGTGAGTCTCTTATGGGCAGCATATTGAAGCATCTAGTTCTTTTTTTAATCCAATCAGCCTCCCTAGGTCTGTTGGTTGAAGAATTTAGTCCTCTGACATTTAAAGTCATTATTGATAGGTATGTACTTATTGCCATTTTATTACTTTTTTTCCCAGTTGTTTTTGTAGTTCTTCTCCTTTCATTTCTTCTTTTATTGTTTCTTCCCTTGTGCTTGGATTACTTTCTTTAATAGTGTGCTTGTGTTTCTTTCTTTTAGGTTTTTGTGTCCCTGTTGTAGGATTTTGATTTCTGGTTACCATGATGTTCATATATATTGACATATATTTACTAAGTAGCTGTATCTACTTGCCTTAAACTGGTAGTTATTTACTTTCAAACACATTCTAAAATATCTACACGTTTTTACTCCCCTCCCACACATTTTGTGGTTTCAATGTCATAGTTTACATCTTAATGCTTATCCATTAACTGTTTATTGTAGTTATAGCTGCTTTTACACTTCTTTGTCTTTTATTCAATGTGCTGGCTTATTTCAGTTGTTGATCTTCAATCTTTACTGTATATTTGCCTTTATGAGTGTGATTTTCCTTTTCCTATAGATTCTTACTTCTTCTACATTTAGATTATATTCTTCAGCATTTCTTTAATGGTAGGTTTAGTATAGATGAGCTCTTTTAGTGTTTGCCTGTCCGAGATGTTCTTTATCTCTGCTTCTATTCTAAATGATAATCTTGCTGGGTAGAGCATCTTAGGTTACAAATTTTTCCCTTTCAGCACTTTGAATATGTCATGCTATTGCCTCCTAGCTGCAAAGTTTCTGCAGAGAAATCAGCTGATTGCCTTATGGGTGTTCCCTTGTATAAGACTCTTTTTCTCTTGTTGCCTTTAGAATTCTCTCTTTAACTTTTGCCATTTTAATTATGGCGTGTCTTGTTGTGGATCTGTTTGGGGGTCACCTTACTTGGGACCCTCTGTCCTTCCTGTACCTGGATATCTATTTCCTTCATTAGTTTTGAGAAGTTTTTAGCCAACATATCTTCAGATCGATTTTTGATCCCCTTCTCTCTCTCTTTTGCTTCTTGAACCCCTAGAATACAAATGTTGGAATGCTTAATGCTATCACAGTAATCTCTTATTTTCATTTTTAAACAATGGTTTTCCTGTCTGCTGTTCTGAGTGTGTGCTTTCCATTATTCTTTCTTCCAGAGCACTTATGCATTCTTCTGTATCACATAATCTGCTATTCATTACTTCTAGTGTGTTTTTATTTTACCTATTGGATGATTAACTTCTAACTGGGTATTCTTTGATATTTTCTAGTTTCTTGTTAAAATGTTTTGTGTTTAGGTCAGTTCTTTCCCCTAATTCTCTTAATATCTTTATTGCCAATGTTTTGAATTCTTTATCTGGTAAATTATTTATTTCATCATTTTTTCCAGGGTTTCTCTTGATCTTTTAATTATTTCCTCTGCCTTTTAATTTTCTGAATTGTGTGAATCAGTTACCAGTTTCAGTCTTGAAGCGATATTCTTATGTGGGAGCATCCCTATGCAAACTGTTTGTGCCTAATACCTTTAGTGGGAAGGTTGGCTTTGACGTGGATGGCTATCACAACTTTCCTCAGGGTGTGCTGGCAACTGTCACCATGGTAGGGGGTGAGGCTGGAGATGGAGTTGCTAGAGCTGGAGCCCGGTGTGATGTGGGACTTCCTCTCTGCTCAGTGGCCACCAGCACCCTGTCAGGGGTCTGAGTGCAAGTTGCTAGAGCAGAAGCCCTGAGGGTCAGTCTTGGGGTGGCTCTGTTCCCTTTAAGTGTGTGCAGTTTTCCCTCTCTTGAACTGGAACTTTTGACCCAGAGGAGGGGATTGCTTAAGCAAGCTGGGCCTGGGCACAGACAAGTTTGATGCACTGCCTTTGTAGGTATCTATGGCTCCATTCAGACGCAGTCAAAGGCGCAAGTCCCCTTTGTCTCTCATAGCTAAACACTGCACCCTGCCTCGGCTACCCCTGTTCTGTTGTGAAGCCGTTCTGTTGTGAACATCTCTTTGTCTTGCCTTGGCGGAAATCCAGCATGCCTGCGCTCCTCATGAGCAGAGACCGGGCTTATTATACCCTTTTTTTTATTGCAGTGGTCTTCCAACCAGTGAAGGGGACTTGTCTCCTCCATCTAGGATGCCAGGAATGGGACACCCAGTCTGTGGCTTGACCTGCTCACTCCCCAGGGCACATGTCTGCTCATGCAATCTCCTTTTTCCTCTGAGTCCCATCCCAGGGGCACAGGTCCCAATCCAATTGCTATGTTTTCCTTCCAACCCGATTACATGTGTATCTTTCTTACAGCTGGGTTGTACAGATGTCCTTCTGCCAGTTTTCAGTGAGGACTCTTCCACATGTAGATGTATTTTTTTTTTTTTTTTTTTTTGCTGTACGCGGGCCTCTCACTGCTGTGGCCTCTCCCGTTGCGGAGCACAGGCTCCGGACGCACAGGCTCAGCGGCCATGGCTCACGGGCCCAGCCGCTCCGCGGCATATGGGATCCTCCCAGACCGGGGCACGAACCCGTATCCCCTGCATCGGCAGGCGGACTCTCAACCACTGCGCCACCAGGGAGGCCCTGTAGATGTATTTTTGATGTGTTTGGGGCTGGGGCAGTGGAGACGTACACTCTCTGACTTCTTAACTCTGCCATCTTGATCTCCCTCCAGTCTTTCACCATTAGGTGTGATTTTAGCTGAGGTTTTATAGATGCCCTTTATCATATTGAGGAAGTTCCCTTTTATTTCTAGTTTGTTGCATATTTTTGTCATGAAACTTTCTCAGATTTTGTCTAATGCTTTTCCTTCATCAATTGAAATGATCAAGTATTTTTACCTTCACTTTATTAATGTGTTGTATTACATTGATTTTTGGATGTTGAACCACTCTTGCATTCCTAGGATAATTCCCAGTTGGTCATGATGTGTAATCCTTTGATAAGCTTCTGGATACGGTTCTTAAAAGTTTGTAGAGAATTTTGTATCTATATTAATAAGGCATACTGTTCTGCAGTTTGTGTTTCAGTGGCTTTATCTGGTTGTGCTATCAGGGTTATGCAGGCCTCGTAGAATGAGTTAGGAAGTCTTTCCTTGCTATGTTTTAGAAGAGTTTGAAAATAATTAGTGTTAATTCTTCCTCAAATGTTTGGTAGTTTTCATCATTGAAAACATCTGGTCCTGGGCTTTTTTATTGGGAAGTTTTTGATTACTGACTCAAACTCTTTGCTTTTTTAAAAGTCTGTTCAGGTTTTCTATTTCTTCTTGAGTCAATTTAGGTAGTTTTTCTATTTCTAAGAGTGTTTCCAGCTCATCCATGTATCTAAGTTGTTGGCATACAATTCTTCACAGAATTATATTGGAATCCTTTTTCTTTATATGTGTAAGGTCATCTAATGTCTCCACTTTGATTTGTGATTGTAAAAATTTGAGTCTCCCCTGTTTTCTCTTAGTCATTGTAATTAAAGTTTTGTCAGTTTGTTACCTTTTTTAAAACATCTTTATTGGAGTATAATTGCTTTACAATGTTGTGTTAGTTTCTCCTGTATAACAAAGTGGATCAGCTATATGTACACATATATCCCCATATTACTTCCCTCTTGCATCTCCCTCTTACCCTCCTTATTGTACGCCTCTAGGTGGTCACAAAGCACAGAACTAATCTTCCTGTGCTATGTGGCTGCTTTCCACTAGCTAACTATTTTACATATGGTAGTGTATGTATGTCCATGCCACTCTCTCACTTCATCCCAGCTTACCGTTCCCCCTCCACATGTCCTCAAGTCCATTCTCTACATCTGTATCTTTATTCCTGTCCTGCCCCTACGTTCTTCAGAACCAGTTTTTTTAGATTCCATATATATATGTTAACATATGGTATTTGCTTTTCTCTTTCTGACTTACTTCACTCTGTAGGACAGACTCTAGGCCCATCCACCTCACTACAAATAACTCAATTTCATTTCTTTTTATGGCTAATATTCCATTGTATATCTGTGCCACATCTTTCTTCACTCATCTGTCAATGGACACTTGGGTTGCTTCCATGTCCTGGCTATTGTAAATAGAGCTGCAATGAACATTGTGGTGCATGACTCTTTTTGAATTATGTTTTTCTCAGGGTATATGCCCAGTAGTGGGATTGCTGGGTCGTGTGGTAGTTCAATTTTTAGTTTTTTAAGGAACCTCCATACTGTTCTCCATAGTGGCTGTATCAATTTACATTCTCACCAACAGTGCTAGAGGGTTCTAACAGAGACACTTGTGGTTCAAATATACAAATACCTTAGAAGTAAGATTATAGAAAAAGGTATATCATGCAAGCAGTAACAAAAAGAAAGCATGAAAGCCTATATTAATATCAGGTTCAATCGATGTTAAGACAAAAAATGTTTCTAGAGACCATGAAAATTTATTACAATTAACGTCGCAATCAAGAAATATAACCGTTATAAACATATATGAACCCAACAGAACCCTGAAATACGTGAAGCAAAACAGACCACGCTGAAGGGAGGCAAGCAATTCGACAATAATAGTTGGAACTCCAATACCAATCCCAGGAATCAATAAGACAACTAGACAATTTGCTTAGAAAATAAGCAAGAATGTAGAAGATTTGAACAACACTATCTATCAACTACACCTAACTGACATCTATCAAATATTCCATCCAACAACACCAGAATGCAAATTCTTCTCAAGTATACATCTCCAGGATAAACCATATGCCATACAATAAAACAATTCTCATAAATTTAATAAATTAATTAATGTATAGATCTCAACTGCATAAGGAAATTTAAGAAATCCACATATCTGTGGAAATTAACACACTTTCAAATGACCAATGAGTAGAATAAATCACAAAGGAAATTGACAATTAAGAAATTGAGCTGAAGTAAATAAAAAACATAAGAAACCATATTTATGAAATGCAGATAAAATCATATTTAGAGGAAAATGTACATCTTAAAACACATATATTAGAAAAGGAGAATATCTCAAATCAATAACCTACCCTTCCACCTTAAGAAACTAGAAAAAGAAGAGGAAACTAAACCAATGTAAGCAGAAAGAACGAACTAATATGGATGGTCGTGGGAGTAAGTTAAATAGGAAACAGAAAAACACAGAGAAAATTAATAAAACCAAAAGGTCGTTCTTTGATAACATTTTTAAAAATGGACAAATCTTTAGCCATGTTAATCAAGAAAAATGAGAGAAGACACAAATTGATAAAGTCAGAAATGAAAGAGGGGCTATCACTACTACCCTTACAGAAATTAAAAGGATTTTAAGGGAGTGGTATAAACAACTTCATGCCAACCGATTAGACTACTAAGATGAAATGGAAAATTCTTAGAAAAAAAGACACAAGTTACCAGAACTGAATCCAGAAGAAACAGACTACTTAAATCTTCTTGTAAGAAATATTGATAAGAACTAAAAATCTTCTCAAAGGAGTGAGTGTAGATGTGGTTATTAAGGGTAGCATTACAGGGCCCTGTGATGATGGTAGAGTTCTGAATCTTGGTTGTGTTGGTTATGTGTATCTACACATGTGATAAAGTCACGTAGAGATACACACACACACACATGCACATCTCCATTTGGGGAAACTGGTACATGGAATATTCCTGTATATATATATATATATATATATATATATATATATATATATATATATATATATATATATTGCTGTGAATGTATGATTATTTGAAAAGAAAAAGTTTTAAAATTTCCACAATAAAAAAGCATAGGCCCAGATGAGTAGACTTGTGAATTCTTTCAATAATTTAAATAAGAAATAATATCGATCCTTTAAAAATTATTCCAGAAAATAGGGTGGGGGGAGGGAACACTTTTCAACTCATTCTATGAGGCCAGGATTATCCTAATACCACTCAGATAAACAAATCACAAGAAAAGAAAACTAAAGACAAATATTTTTCATACCCCCCAAAACAACAAAATAAAAGCAGGGCTCCCTTGGTGGTGCAGTGGTTGAGAGGCCTCCTGCCAATGCAGCAGACACGGGTTCGTGCCCCGGCCCGGGAAGATCCCACATGCCGCGGAGTGGCTGGGCCCGTGAGCCATGGCCACTGAACCTGCGTGTTGGGAGCCTGTGCTCCACAGTGGGAGAGGCCACAACAGGAGAGGCCTGTGTACTTAAAACAAACAAACAAACAAACAAAAAACAAAAAAAAATCTGGCAAAATATAAAATTATATGCCATGACCAAGTAGGATTTACCCCAGGAATGCAAAGTTGGTTTAATAACTGAAACTCAGTGAACATAATTCACAATAATAATAGAATAAAGGGCAAATGATCATCACAGCAGATGCATAAAAATGTTTCACAAAATCGACCACCATCTCATAATAAAATCCTTCATAAACTAGGAATAGAAGGGAATTTCCTGAACCTGATAAGGAGTATTTACAAAATACCCACAGGTGGCATTATACGTAGTGGTCTTAGTGGTGAAAGACTAGACACTTTCGACCTAAAATCAGGAACACGAGAAGGAAATCTACTCTCATTGCTTCTATTCAACATTGTGCTGGAGGTTTTATCCAGTGAGATTAGAGAAGGAAAAAAAATCCAGATTGGAAAATAAGTAAAACAGTCTTTATTCACATAGAACAAGATCCTATATTATTCACATAGAACAAGTTCCTATATGTAGAAAAACCCTAAGAGACACATGCATGCACGCACACGCGTGTGTGTGCTTCTACAACTAAAAAAGGAGTTCAAGAATGTTGCAGGATAGATGTATATACCAAAATTAATTGCATTTTTATAAATCAGCAATGAACATTCTGAAAATGAAAGTAAGAAAAATAATTTCATTCACTTATCAGCAAAAAGAATAAAATACACAGGAACACATTTAATGAAAGATGTGCAAGACTTGTACACAGAAGACCACAAAACATTGTTCCAAAAGGTAAAGAAGACCCAAATAAATGGAAAAATATCTTATGTCTATAGATGGAAGACTTAATATTGTTAAGATGGCACTATTTCCCAAGTTGATTCTACAAATCCATGCAATCCCTATCAAAATCCCAGCTGGTCTTTTTTTTTTTTTTTTTTGAAATTGACAAACTAACCTTAAAATTCACATGGTAATACAAGGAACCAAGAACAGCTAAAACAATCTTAAAAAAATAACAAAGTTGAAGAACATATATTTCCCAATTTTTAAACTTACTACAAACCTATGGTAATTAAGGCAGAGTGATAGTGGCATAAGACACATAGTCCAATGGAACAGAATTGAGATTCCAGAAGTAAACCCTTACATTTATGGTTAATTAGTTTTGGACAAATGTGCCAACACAATTCAATGGGGTAAAGGACAGTCTTTTCAATAAATGATGCTAGTACCACGGGATAGCCACACACAAAAGAATGAATTTGGACCATTACCTCACACAATACACCAAAATTAACTCAAACTAGACTATATTCCTACATGTAACAGCTAAAACTATAAAGTTCCCAGAAGAGAAACATAGGAATAAATCTTTGAGACCTGTGTGTAAGAAAAACCTCACCCGGCCTCTTGTGGGTTTCTTCTTTACTGTCACACTACTATTACACTCACAACACTTCTGACCCCAGGTGTGTGAGCATTTTGCCCACACCAAGGAATTCTGTGACACCAGCTGGGTGTCCTACAATTCAACTCAATTCTGACACTGTGTACCTGAAGACAGCATCTCAGGTCCCATAGATTATGGGCTCAGTCCCACAAGACTGCCCCCCATTCAGGTGCCAACCACAAGTAATAGGTCCCAAGATTGCCCACAACTATCCCACTTGGCTGCAGATCAGAGGTTCCCATGACCTCCTCCCTCTTGGATTCACTTATTTGTTAGAACATCTCACAGAACTCAGGGAAACACAATTAAACAGTGAGCAATGTGGGAGTTGGGCGTGGGGACCCCTGCACAGTTGAAAATCTGAGTATAACTTGACAATTGGCCCTCTGTATCTATGGTTTCACATACACCAACTGCAGATCTTGTACTACTCTAGTAGCGTTCACTTTAAAAAATCTTCATATAAGTGGACCCACACAGTTCAAACCTGTGTTTTCCAAAGGTCAACTGTATTTATGTTTACTGGTTATTATACAATAAAGGATATGATAAAGGATACAGATGATCTGCCAGATGAAGAGATTTATCAGGTGAGGTATGGAAGTGTCCCAAACTCAGGAGCTTCTGTCCCCGTGGAGTTGTGGTACATCGCCCTCCTGGTACATGGATGTATTCACCAACCTGGAACCTCTCTGAACCCCATGCTATTGGGATTTTATGGAGGCTGCCACACATAGGCATGATCAATTATTAAGTCCATTTCCAGCCCTTTCTCCTCTCTGGAGAACTGGCAGTGGGGCTGGAAATCCCAAACTTCTAATTATGGTTTGGTCTTTCTGGTGACTAGTCCCCATCCAGGAACCATCCACAAGTCCACCCAGTCACCTCATTGGAAAAAAAGATGCTCTTAGTGCTCTTATCAAGAACTGTGCCAGGAATGGAGACAAAGACCAAATATATATTTCTTATAAATCCCAATATCACATCTTGAGTTGGGCAAAGATTTCTTAGATATAACACCAAAAGCACAGGAGATAAAATGATAAATTGGACTTCATCAAAATGAAAACCTTCTGTGTTTCAAAAAGAGAACATCAATGAAGTGAAAAGATAATCCATAGATTGGTAGAAAATGTTTGCAACTTATTTATCTGATCAGGGACTTGTACCCAGAATTCGTAGAGAACTGAAACTTGGAAAATGATCCAAGTAAAGATGGCAAAATATTTGAATAGACATTTTGCCAAAGAAGAAATCTGAATGGCCAATATTATGAAAAGATGCTTAATATCATTACTTAGTAGGAAAATGGATATTAAAACTACAATAAAATACCACTTCTCTCCCACCGAAATGGCTACAGATGGAGACAGACGGTAACAACTGCTGGTGAGAATGCAGCAAAATGGAAACTTTCATGCTTTGCTGGCGGGAATTTAAAATGCAGCAATCACTTTGAAAAAACAGTTTGGAAGTTTCTTCAAATGTTAAACATAGATTTACTACATCATCTGACAATCCTCTCCAAAAGAAATGTGTCCCCACAAAGACTTGTATGCAAATGTTCACAGCAGCATTGTTTACAATAGCCCCCAAATGGAAACAACTCAAATGTCCAACAGCAGATGAATGGATTAACGAGTGTGATATACACATATAATGGAATATTTTTCAGCCAAAACCAGTAATAAAGACAAAGGACCACATGAAGACACAGGGAGAAGCCAAGGAAAGAGGCCTCAGAAGAAATCGACCCTGTCTGACACCTTGATCTCAGACATCTAACTTCCAGAATTGTAAGGAAATAAATTTCTGTTGTTTAAGCCACCCATTCTGAGGTACTCTGTTATGGCAGCTCCAACAGATTTTGGTAGCAGGAAGTTGGCTATTTCTGTAACAAATACCTAAGAATGTGGAAGTGGCTTTGGAACTAGGTAATGGGAAGAGTTTTGAGGTGCATGTTAGAAAAGCCTAGATTGTCTTGAAGAGACTAAAGATGGTCATTCAAGGTGATTCTTCTGACAGCTCAGAAAGAGAGAACTGTACAGAAAGCTCCTATCACTATATCTGCTCATATATATATATATATATATATATATATATATATATATGCTATATATATATCTGTTTACATATATTTCATCATGAACAGAATATTGACACAAATATGAGTGTTAAAGGTGCTTCTGGGGAAGTCTCAGATGGATATGAGGAATATGTTATTGGAAACTGGAGGAAAAGCAGTCCTTGTTACAAAGCGGCAGAGAACTTGACCAAACTGTGTTCTAGTGTTTTGTAGAAAGTAAAAGTTGTCAGTAATGAGCTTGGATATTTAACGGAGGTTATTTTTAAGCAAAACGTTGAAGCTGTGACTGGGTTTCCCCTTGCTGCTTATAGTAAAGTGTGAGAGGGAGACAACTGAAAAAGAAATTATTATGCAAAAGGGAACCAGAACTTGAATGCCAGAAATCCTCAGCCTATTCATATTGCAAAAAAAATGAGAACGTGTGTTCAGGACAGAACACCAAAGATGTGGCTGGACAGTCTTTACGAAAGAGATTATGGGTGTGTGACATGGATCCAATCACAGCAGAAGCACTGTCAGCTTGGACTGAAGAAGAGGACAGAGGTGGGATGAAATGAAGGAAAGGCTGTCAGACGTCTGGGGTTCTACAAGCAGAAAAGTAGATGACAGAGATGTCTGGATGCAAACATGCATCATCCGTCGAGTAGAGGGAGGAATGACTCTAAAGGTGGGTCAGGGGTCAGCAGGGCTGCTACTGCCACCATGGGTCCCGAACGCACAGGCAGCAGGACTGTTTCCTCATTGGTTCCAGAGGGTTTGGGGACAAAATTCAGGGAGAAGAAGGCAGAGCCACCACCCTTGTTGGGCAGAAAGTTGAGCCAAAGTGGATTTCCTTATAATCTGATGGAACTTTCCACAGAAGTTTCTTAAAATTAGCCACATATGTTAATGTCACACAAATAATGTCAGCAGGCAAATGTGTGCTGTAGAAATATTGCAGACTGGACAGTAAAAGTTCTGAGTTCTAGTACTGGTGTTGATATAATCAACTAAATCTCTGAATAAACTAAAAATTGAATGGAATTTTCCCTGCTAGGTTTTGGACTTGCTTAGGACCTGTCAGCCTTCCTCTTTCCAATTCTCCCTTTTGGAATGGGAATATCTATCCAATACCTGTCCCACCATTGTATTTTGGAGGCCCATAACTTGTTTTGTTTCATAGGTTCACTATTGTAGAGGAATTTTGCCTCAGGATGAATCATACCTCTAGTCTCACTCATATCTGATTTAGATGCTATTTAGATGAAAGTTTAGACTTAGAGTTGTTGCTGGAATGGGTTAAGACTTTTGTGGCTGTTGGAATGGGACAAATATATTTCACATGTGAGGGCTTGAAATTTGGAGGCTGAGAGGGTGGAGTGTTATAGGTTAAACTGTATCCTTGCAAAATACATATGTTGAAGTCCTAAGCCCTAGTACCTCAGAATGTGACTGTATTTGGATACAGAGCTTTTAAAGAGGCAATTAAGGTTGAATGAGGTTATTGGGAGTGGGCCCAAACCCAATTTCACTTGTGTCCTTAAAAGAAGAGGAGATCAGGACATGCACACACAGAGAAAAGAAAGACCATATGAAGACACAGGGAGAAAAGACACAGGCCACCTGCAAACCAAGGAGAGAGGCTTCAGGAGAAATCAACTCTGCTGACAATTTGATCTCAGAATTGTGAGAAAATATATTTCTGTTGTTTCACAACAACAACAACAAAGAATTACTAATACATGCTGCTATACAGATGAACCCCAAAAACATGCTAAGTGAAACTAGCTACAAGAGACCATATATTGTAAGAGTCTGTTTATCTGAAAGGTGTCCAGAAGAGGCAAATTTATCGAGACAAAAAGTACATTAGTGGTTGCCCAGGCCTGTGAGGAAGAATGGGAAGTGACTGCAAATAGGCATGAGTTTTCTTTTGGGGTTAATAGAAATGTCATAAAATTAGATATAGGTGAAAGTTACACACTTTACAAAGTTACTAAAGATTCTTGAAGTGTAATCTTAATACAGGTGAATTTTATGATATGTAAATTATATCTCAATAAAGTTGTTTTAAAAATTAATGGTTGAAACAATTCCTTAAGATGATATTTGTTGGATAACAAATTTTATTGTGTCTATAATTAGGATTTATTCTTTAACTGAGAACCTTCAAATACCTGGAACAACTCCATTCATATTGTGGTAGAATATCCACCCATCATGAATTTTTCTTTTATTTCATTTTAAGAAGGGCTTTGAAGCACAGCAGGCAGGGAGGTTAAGTCAGGATTGTTAAAATTTTTTGCATAAAAATGCAAGTCAAACTCCTGAATTTTAGAACCCCCTAGAATATTTAACTACAGCCCTTTAGATGTTGGTTACACAAAATCATACTTCCCTCCTCTGCTTGCTGAGAGCAGCACTGACTGGAATAACTCCTTTGAAAAGTGACCTGGCCTGGTAAAGGGTCACGGGTCATTCACTAAGTGACAACAATGCAAAATAAGGCAAAAAGATTTCAAAACAAACAAACAAACAAAACAAAACCAAGGAAGTGGGGGTAAGTACTAAAACATCAAAGATTTCTATATAGTCTGAATATTCTAATGTATTCACCATTTAACTAATAATATTAACTTCAGTCAGAATACTTATAGGGAGCCCAATTCTGAGTTCCAATTTAAATTGCCAGGTCACTTCTCCCATCCCATAGACACAGACTTACTGAATAGATGAAAAAGGAATGACAAAAGGCCTACAGGATCTGCTAAGAGGCAGAAAACAGAGATTAGGATGAAGGTAAAGCATGACCTTCAAAACAGGAATTCAAGTTTTAGGTCCCAGATAACATAGCTCCTGGACATAGAGCTGCCTAAAAAGATACCAGTTCTCTACGTGTAAGTTCTGACTTCTGGTCATTATAAACTGTCTTGGAAACCTTACTTCCCAGGGAAGGCGACGAGGAGCCAAGAAGGGGCACCTGGAAAGTAAGATTCTCTGGGAAGGGAGGAAGATGGGGGGCAGCACATCCACTCTGGCTTCCCGCGTCCCGTGGGTTCCCTCCTGCGGTCCTCCTGCCCCCTAGACGCCTGGGTGGCTATGCCATTCCGCAGGATCTCGGTGGCACGGGTTCTGAACGGCTTTCCCCTGAGGTATCCGGTGCTGACCCCAGAGCTCCAGCATAGAGTGGGCGCTGCTGAGCCCGGAGCCGTTCGGGTTGGGGGAACACCGCCCGTCCCTTTCCCGCGACGAAGCTGGGGCCTGGCCACGGGAAGGGCGGCTGCACCCCAGGGAGCCTGTCCTCCACGCGCCAACACCCGAGGCCCGCAGCGGCGGTCCGGAAACAGGCGAGGCCTCTCGCAGGTCTCGCGCCCCCTTTCTCCGCTCACTCGTTCCAACAACGCGTCACAGGCGGCACGCCCAACCGTCAGTAGCGAATGGAAACCTCTCTGAGCCGCTGACTCCCATCTGAAGGACACGACCGTTCAGAATTGCGCCTCATGGGCGGTTACCTGAGCCGGACTTGCCGTCGCCGGCAGTCCCCTGCTCTGCGAGGCGGGGACCAGGCGGAGAGAGCCGAGCTCCTCGGGCCTGCGCATCCCGCCCGCCATTTTCCCCTCCCTTTCCGCTCTCACTCGGCGGTCCCAACCCTGGACCTGGCTCGCAGGCTGTCATATGAGCGTCCTGGGGCTTCACCCCGTCGTCGTTGGCACCGTCGGCTGTTTATCAGAGCCCATCGGTGGCAATATCCAATCCAGCAAGCCTGGTGTTTATTTCTGGGGATCTTTTCCTCGGTGCCCCGGAGGGGCCATCAGAAGTCACTGCTGTCTGCTTGCAGCTCCAAGATGTCCTGTACCTCAGTGATCCTGAAGATGGCACCTGCTAAGGGCAAACGGATGCTCCTTTTGGCTCTGAAGCAGACAATCCTCTGTACGTGGTCTTCACTGTCTGTTCACCTCCCGAACTTTTGTGGAAAGGAGATCCTGGTGAGAGACCTCGAAGAAAGCGGTCAACTGAAAGCCAAGGAAGAGAAGGACCTGACAGCCCTGGGTGAGAGCAGGAAAAGGCTAATGAAGCAAAAGAAAGGACACTCAGCTCCCGAGAGTCAGGACGAACAGAGAAGGGGCTCAAACCCCGGTGGGAATGCGCAGTCTGTGTTCAGAGGGCTGATGGCCAGTGAGGTCCTCTCTTCTTCTGTGCCCAAGCCTGCGCCTCTGAAGAGAGACTTCTGCTCCAAGAGCTCTGAAGATATCCTGCTTAGGAAATCCCAGCCCTACGTTTTGAGCTCATGCAGGAAACGAAATGCCATTACCGGTTCCTACAGCTCCACTAGAGGTTTCCCACAGCTGCAGAGGAGTGGTCCAGGCGCAGCGGGGCTCCTGGGCCCAGCCTCATCGCATCCTCGTGTGCTCTCAAAGAAAGCCAGTGAGCAAGGCTGTCAGTCTAGCCCTTCAGCCTCAGTGGACACACAGAGGAGGAAGATCAAGCGTGAAAGGGTTGCGGATGGCCCCTTAGAGCAGAAACACAACTTAAATTGCTCACAGCCATCTGATAGTTCCAGACCCCGGAAACGTAAGATTACTCTGCTGCTGCCCTCGAGACGAAATGGCCCACTGATTCTGCCCCCACCACCCCAGCTAGGTTATCCAGTCACTGCTGAAGACCTTGAACTGGAGAAGAGAGCTGCGATGCAGTGGATCAACAAGGTCTTGGAAGGGTAAGACAGAGGCCCTCTCAGACTGCAGAGCCCCTCAGCCTTCCTGTTTCCACTCTGCCAGCGCCCAGCACTAATTCACAGCTGAGGAGCTTGTGCAAGAAGTAGAGCTCCGCAGGCCCAGTGGTCTTCCCGTAGCTGGCTGGAGCAGCCACTTCTATGGGCCGTTTGTCCTGGTTTTCCCTGTTTGTCTTGCTCCACCTGGCTTAAAAGATTTTTGTTCCTTTTCCCTGGCCCACCAGGGTCTGTTCCCCAGTACTTTGCTGCTTGGCCCCTCAGTGGTTCCTCAGAGGAGCATTGCAGGACACCATCAGAGTCCAGCTTTGCCCTTGAGGGAGCCCAGGGTGCTTGCTCCTTTGGGCCCATTCCCCCACCAAGTCAGTTCTCTCTAGAGAGGCAATGTTCCATTCTTACGACTTTCTGTCAGAGGTGCCCCTAGAAGTCGGGTGGCTTGAGGTTGTTAGTCTGGCCTACCCCAGTGGTGAGGATCCTCGCAACAGAAGAGGGATGCTTTGGACCAGTTTTCCTCCAGGCAGGAGCAAGCAGGACACCCACTGCTGCTAGAGTTGCCTCTTCCCACCTTCTCCATTTTAATTGGGCCCTGGTGCATCTTTCTTAGAATCTATATATTCTCTCTCTCTCTCTCTGAACATTTGGTACCACATGAACACTCAGTTGATGAACAAAGTCATATATGTCACATACATATAGTCACATATTTATATGTCATATATATTTATAGGTAAAGTCATATATAATGTAATATATATTAGGTGTAGACTATATATTATATAATGTAACTTATAAGAATACACAGTGTATATACATTATATAATACATATGTATAATATACTATATATGTGTGTATAATTAGTATGTGATTATAATGTATAATATCAATATATAATATTGATCATATTGCATGTATATATTACATATTCATATGTAATATGTATAACAGTGCATATTACATTTTTATAGCATATACATATACATGTTTAAAACATTATGTATAGAATACATATTTTTTAAATTTTACATATTTTATTTTATTAGAATTATAACATTTATTATTTTTCTCACATATTCATTGCTTTTTATTTGTATTTATTGATTTATTGGAGTATAGTTGCTTTACAATATTGTGTTAGTTTCTGCTGTACAGGGAAGTGAATCAGCTATATGTATACATATATCCCCTCTTTTTTGGATTTCCTTCACATTTAGGTCACCAAAGAGCATTAAGTAGAGTTCCCATGCTATACATTAGTTATCTATTTTTTCATTAGTTATCTAGTTTTATCTATTTTATACATATTAGTGTATATGTCAATCCCAGTCTCCCAATTCATCCCACTCACCCTCCCCCTTGGTGTCCATACGTTTGTTCTCTACATCGGTGTCTCTGTTTCTGCCTTGCAAGCAGGTTCATCTGTACCATTTTTCCAGATTCCACATGTATGGTTTAATAGACGCTATTTGTTTTTCTCTTTCTGACCTACTTCACTCTGTATGACAGTCTCTAGGTCTATCTACATCTGTACAAATGACCCAATTTCATTCCTTTTTATGGCTGAGTAATATGCCATTGTATATATGTACATCGTCTTTATCCATTCATATATAATGTTACATTACATTACATATAATAATATATGTTGAATACATATATGACTTTTTGCTAATTTATCAACTATTCCTATCTTTGCTTTTTGAATTCACAGTGGAGGAAGAATTGGCTTGTATGAGTGGCCATACTTTTAACTTTTCAGGTTTTCTGTGGCCCAGCTGGGAAATCTGGAACCGCTTTACCCCTCTAGATGCTGAGTCCTGATTTCTGTGTTTTGGAAAGGCACTTGCCTTTTCTCTCTCTGCTGGTCACCTGCCTACCTGACCTCACTATGGGCTGGATCATGCCTAGTGTATGTTAGGAAATGACTTGTGACAACTTTAGTCTTTGAAAAGAATTTTAAATATGATATAATTTTAGACTTACAGGATAGTACAGAGATCCCCTAGTCTTCATCTAGCTTCTCCTAAAGTTAACATCTTACAGAGCAGTTATTGAAACCAGGTAATTAACACTGTTACAATGCTATTAGCTAAACTTCAGACTTTAATGGGATTTCCCCATTTTTCCAGTAAAATTTTCTCCCTGTACCTGTATCAGTCCAGAATCCCACATTTCATTTAGTTGTCATGTCTCCTTAGTCTCCTCCAAAGTGTGACCATTTTTCTATCTTAAGATTTCTTGTGACCTATACACATTTGAAGAGTACCAGTTAGGTATTTTGTAGAATTTTCTTCAATTTGGATATGTCTGCTGTTTTCTCATGAGTACATTGAGGTTATGGATTTTCAAGAAACAATCCCACATAGGTGATGTATCCTTCTCAGCATATGGAAAATATTCATCTTGATCACCTGATTAGGGTGGAATCTGCCAGCGTTCTCCACTGAGTAGTTACTATTTCTCCCTATGTAATACATATTTAAGTGAGTCATACTTTGATGCTATACCCAAAACTCCTGTTTATCCTTAAACTTTCACCACTAATTTTGCCATCACCAGTGGATCTTGCCTGCAGCAATTATCAGTGTGGTGTTCTAATGGTGATTTTCTGCCTCTCTTGTTCTTCTACATTTAATTAGAATTCTTCTCTAAGGAAGAGTTCTCTGCATTTATTTATTTATTCAGTCATTTATATCTGTATGGACCCATCAATATTTATTTTTTTACTTGGGCTATATCTATTATTATCCCTGTTAATTTTGCTGCTCAAATTGTTCCAGATTTGACCATTTTGAATTCTCTCAGATCAGATACTGAGTCCTTTTAACATGGCTGCATCTTCCTCCCCGCTTTTCCCAAGGATTTACTTACTGTCTAGCCCCACAAGATGCTCCAGGGTTATCTTGTATTTTACCTGCCCCAGTTCTGGAGTCGACTAGTTTTCCAAGGAGCTTTGGTTCCTTTT